>NC_133651.1:32637128-32937128 GCF_009905375.1 Apium graveolens
GTTTTAAAATCTGATTCTCTAGGATACCATAATCCCAGAGCAGCTGTTCCTTTAAGATACTTAAAGATTCTTTTTACAGCTGTTAAGTGAGGTTCTCTTGGATCTGCTTGAAATCTTGCACAAAGACAGGTAGCATACATGATATCAGGTCTAATAGCAGTTAGATAGAGTAGAGAGCCAATCATACCTCTATAGTCAGTAATATCTACTGATTTACCAGTATCCTTATCCAGTTTTGTTGCAGTGGCCATTGGAGTGGATGCACTTGAACAATCTTGCATTCCAAATTTCTTCAGCAAGTTTCTGGTGTACTTGGTTTGACAAATAAAATTGCCTTCCTCATTCTGCTTGACTTGAAGGCCCAGAAAATAGCTAAGTTCCCCCATCATACTCATCTGATATCTTAACTGCATTAGTTTGCAAACTTTTTGTAAAGTTTGTCATTTGTAGATCCAAAAATGATATCATCAACATAAATCTGGACCAGAAGTAAGTCCTTTCCATGGTTGAGGTAGAACAGTGTTTTGTCTATTGTCCCTCTGTTGAATCCACTTTCCAGAAGAAACTGAGCTAAAGTCTCATACCATGCTCTAGGAGCTTGCTTAAGTCCATAAAGTGCTTTATCAAGCCTGTAGACATAATCTGGATGTTTGGTATCTACAAAACCTGGAGGTTGTTCAACATATACTTCCTCCTCTAATTCTCCATTGAGAAAAGCACTTTTCACATCCATTTGAAAGACAGTAAACTTTTTGTGAGCATCATAAGACAAGAATATCCTTATGGCTTCTAACCTAGCAACTGGTGCAAATGTTTCATCATAATCAATTCCCTCCTGTTGAGAATATTCTTTTGCAACCAGCCTTGCCTTATTCCTTGTAATTATGCCATCATCGTCAGTTTTGTTTCTGAATACCCACTTTGTACCAACAACAGATCTATTCTTTGGTCTTGGCACTAGGGTCCAGACTTTGTTTCTTTCAAATTCATTCAACTCTTCCTGTATTGCTTGCACCCAATCAGCATCTTGAAGAGCTTCTTCCACTTTTTTTGGCTCAGTCTGAGAGAGAAAAAAATTGTAAAGACATTCATTTGAAGTACCTGTTCTAGTTCTGACACCTACATCAGGATTTCCAATTATCAAATCAGGTGTATGTGATTTTGTCCACTTCCTTGCAGATGGAAGGTTTTCTCTAGAACTGGATGCTCCCCCATGATCCATGTTATCTTCATTTTTATTTTCTGATGCTCCCCCTGAAACTATGCTCTCTAAGTTGGAGTCTTCAGTATTTAAATTTTCAGCACTATCAGAACTTGGCTTATCAGAACTTGACGAATCAGAATTTGAAGAGCCAGATGTATGTTCTGATGTTTCTTGAGCTGTGGTAGGATCTTGAGTATGCTCCCCCTGCATCGGTGCATCTTCCCTTGGCGTAGTCACCACAGTTTCAATAACATCAGAGTTTATTCCATCAGAGTTTACAGTATCAGGACTTAGACTTTCAGAATTTTCAGTATCAGAATTTGAGTCTTCATTTTCAAATCTCAGCTGATCATGGTCAATGAAATCTTCAAGACCAGTAATCTTCTTATCATCAAAAGAGACGTTGATAGATTCCATGACTACTTTTGTTCTCAAATTATAGACTCTGAAGGCTTTTGTGGAAAGTGGATATCCAACAAAGATTCCTTCATCGGCTTTTAGATCAAACTTTGATAGTTGTTCAGTATGAGTCTTGAGAACAAAACACTTGCATCCAAATACATGAAAGTATTTCAGATTTGGCTTCTTTTTCTTCACCATCTCATATGGTGTTTTTCCATGCTTGTTAATAAGTGTAGCATTTTGAGTAAAACAAACAGTCTGCACAGCTTCAGCCCAGAAATAGGTTGGAAGCTTTGCTTCTTCAAGCATTGTGCGTGCAGCTTCAATGAGAGTTCTATTCTTCCTTTCAACAACTCCATTTTGCTGTGGAGTTCCAGGAGCAGAAAATTCCTGCTTTATTCCATGGCTTTTGCAGAACTCTTCCATTATCAAATTCTTGAACTCAGTGCCATTATCACTCCTTAAAACTTTCACAGAATCTTTGACCATTTTATCCAGATGTTTGACATGATCAATCAAGATTGATGCAGTTTCACTTTTTGTATGCAAGAAATACACCCATGTGTATCTGGTGAACTCATCCACTATGAGCAACGCATACTTCTTCTTTGCAATAGACATGACATTTACTGGACCAAATAGATCAACATGTAGTAGATGATAAGGCTCAAGAATTGATGATTCAGTCTTGCTCTTGAATGAAGATTTTCTTTGTTTGGCTTTCTGACATGAATCACAAAGACCATCAGGAGCAAATACTGTGTTTGGCAATCCTCTCACAAGATCTTTCTTGACCAGTTCATTTATATTGTTGAAATTTAAATGAGAGAGTTTCTTATGCCAATTCCAGCTTTCTTCAATTGATGCTCTACTCATCAGACAGATTGCAGAACCATCAGTACTTGTTGAAAGCTTAGCTTCATAAATGTTACCACGCCTGTATCCTTTCAAAACAACTTTGCCTTTAGATTTACTCACAATTTCACAGTGTTCTTCAAAGAAATCAACATGATAACCTCTGTCACAGATTTGACTTATACTCAGTAGGTTGTGTTTAAGTCCTGAGACCAGAGCTACTTGTTTAATTATGACATTTCCAAGATTGATATTGTCATATCCCAATGTTTTTCCAATGTTGCCATCTCCATAAGAAACACTTGGGCCAGCTTTCTCCACAAAGTCTGATAGCAGGGCCTTATTTCCAGTCATATGTCCTGAACATCCACTGTCCAGAACTAGAATATTTTTCCTATTGCCCTGCAATCACAAAGACCACTAATTATTAGTTTTAAGGACCCAGACTTGCTTGGATCCTTTGGCCTTATTAAGTTTGTTAACATTTGCAGCGGATTTAGCATCAGAGTTTATGTTAACATTTTTCTTATCATAACTTATACTATCAGACTTTGAATCAGAATTTACACTAGAAGGAACAATGGAAACTTTCTTTAAAGAAGGTTTTATTTGATAATAATTATAGTACAAGCTATGATATTCCTTACAAGTATAAATAGAATGCCATAAACTACCACAATGAAAACAAGGATTTTGTGGTTTGTATCTAACAGACTGACTCTTAACTCCTGACTTTGAAGGTAAGGAGTTAATATTCTTATTCTTCCTGCAAAAAGAAGCCAGATGGTTAGAACTTCCACAGTTATGACATGTTTTCCTAGAAGCATCAGGAACAGGTTTGTAATTATTGCTTTTATTCACACCTTCCTTTCCATTCCTATTTTTCCTAGGTGATTTTACCTTGTTTGCATTCTTAACATCTTTCAGCTTATGCTTAAGCTGCTTCTTTGTCATTAAGCCTATGTTCACTTCAGCTGTCTTTTCCTGTTTTAGTTTGTCAGAAGTTAATTTCTTTGTAACTTCTGATTTTTCATTTTCAGACTTTACAGTTACAAACTTAACAGGTTTTAACTTTGGCTTTTGCTTATCAACAGACTTAATTTCTTCAGTTCCTTTATCATTCTTATCTTCTCCATAACCTAAGCCCTCTTTCCAGTTTCCACTACTTAGCAAATTTTAAGTTGTTTTGCCAGAGTTAGTCCAAGTCCTGATAATCTCTCTTTCCTTTTCTAACTCAGTTTTTAGAGATTCATTTATTTTTAGCACTTCATCCCTAACATAAATAGCATCATCTCTATCCTTCTGAGTTTGATGGAACATGACTAACTCTTTTTCTAAGAAATCATTTCTTTTCTTAAATGCAAGGTTTTCAGAAGTTAATCTTTCACATGTTAAAGTTTGATCTCTATAACTAACAAACATGGTTTTAAGATATCTTCTCAACTCATTAATATCATCAGTATGAAAAGCATAAGTAGTCTGAGGTACCTTTGTTTCAGCAGCTTCAGAACTGATCTCAGCACTTTCTTTATCTGCATTTGCCATCAATGCATAGTTTTCCTCACTTTCAGAGTCTGAGGTGTCTGTCCAGCTTTTCTGCTTTGTGACAAGAGCCTTGCCTTTGTCACCCTTTACCTTCTTGCAATCAGGAGATATGTGGCCTTTCTCACCACAGTTATAGCATTTAACATTGGTGTAATCTCCTTTGTCAGACTTTCCTCCTCTGCCTTCAGTTGTTCTGAAATTCTTCTTATCAGAACTTATGCCTTTCCTGGAAAACTTCTTTCTCTTCCTGAACTTCCTGTATGCAATCTTTGTGATCCCTTTCACCATAAGAGCACACAGCTTCATCATCTCCTCATCAGCATTAGTCTCAGGCAAGCTTTCAGAATCTGAGTCATCATCACTCTCAGAACTTGATGACTCAGTATCAGACTTTATGAAAAGAGCTTTACCCTTGTCCTTCTTTGAGGAAGCTGCTTTGGGGAATTCTTCTTCAGCCTTAAGAGCAACTGTCCTTGACTTTCCTCCTTTCCTCTTGCTTCTTTGTTCCATCTCCAGCTCATGAGTCTTGAGCATTCCATAGATTTCGTCAAGAGTTGTTTCATCAAGATTGTAGTTGTCTCTTATTGTCGTTGCCTTCAAATCCCAGCATTCAGGAAGAGCTAACAGGAACTTAAGGTTTGAATCTTCAAGATCATACTCTTTATCAACCAATGACAAATCATTCAAAAGTTTGACAAATTTATCATATAAATCATTCAATGACTCATTAGTCTTTGAGTCAAAGTGTTCATACTCTTGAGTGAGTATTGTCTTCCTGTTCTTCTTAATTGTGTCAGTTCCCTGACACTTTGTTTCCAGAGCATCCCATATCTCCTTAGCAGTCTTGCAGTTGATTACCCTGTTTGACATTACATTATCAATGGCACTATGCAGTAAGTGTCGTACCTTAGCATCCTTAGCAATTGATGCTATGTCTTCAACAATATAATCACTCTTTTCCTTTGGTACGGTCTTTGCTGCTTCACCTGCAACTGCAACAGCGAGCTTGGTTGGTTTGTGAGGGCCTTCCTTGATTCTATCAAGGTATTCTGGATCTGTTGCTTCCAGGAACATGGTCATCCTTACCTTCCATATGGGATATTCAGATGGTCTCAGTATGGGAACTCTGATGGTCTCATACCGACTCTGAATTTGTGTCTTTGGTGGTTCCTCAGTTTTGGTAGGCTTAGTTGAAGTTTCTGTGTCCGACATGATTGTGTTTCGATCTTTAACTGTATGTATGTTAACAGAAAAGCTCTGATACCAATTGTTAGGTCACACACACACTGTAGAGGGGGTGAATACAGTGTATAATACACTCAAATCGAACTTTAAGAACTTAAGTAACAGAAAGTAAACTTTATTGAAACAATAAACTCTGTTACAGTATGGAACTGTTACCTCTCAGTGATGAACAAATATCACGAGAGCTGCTAGGGTTACAATGAATAATCTTCTCTAATAATGATAACACTTATAGTGTAAACCCTATGTCTGTGTTTATATACTACACAGTTACAAGATAATCGCTAATTGATATGGAATATAATTCTGTTTCCTAAAATATATCAATCAGATATCTTTTCTTCCAAGTATTCCATTCTTTACAGAATTCCTTCTTCATGCATATCTCTTCTTATGTTTATCTTGATCTTCTTTCCTTTAATCAGCTATTGTCCTTATATGATCGTCCTTCAGCACTTAAGTTCTTATATCTATCTTCTGATGATTATCTCCTGATAACATAAGTACTGATATCCCTTAAATCCTGACTTCCAGTATAAGTACTGATCAATAGTTAAGTACTGATTTATCCTGTTCAAGTAAGATCTGAAAGCTAAACATAAAACATATTAGCCATGACATTATCAAATATATCTAACATATAAATGTGAACATAAGAAGCGAACTTTGGAAATAGTTAATTTATTATATTTTAATATATATATATATATATATATATATTTCAAATTCAAATGTACAAAATTTTTTATTTCGAAAAAATTGATAGAATTTATACTCAAAGTACTTCATTCGTGTTTATGATGTGTTAAAATATTTTGATACATAATTGTATATTATTTTTTATAACCGGACTTTATATCATAAATAAATTATTCTAAAATTAATATTATATTTGTTACATTATTTTTTTTATTTTTTAGTGTACTTATATTACCAAAATAGAAGGTAAAATCAACAATATTCATGTTCAAAAAATTTTATAAATTGATATCAAAAATTTATATAAAATCAACAAGGGGTGTCAAATTTATAATGAATTTTTTAAAAAATATTTTTTTGGGACACAAAATAATTATTTAGAAAAAATGAAAAAAAACCATTCATTGCGGAAGGAGAGGAAATATTTTATAATTCGCACATCACTGGCGCGTTGGTTGATTGGAGAATTGAATACTTCTTGCGCAATAATTCATTGCGGAAGTGTTAAATGCACTTTCACCTACCTCCTTGTGCAATGATGATTCATTGCGGAAGAGCATTAAACGCATTTTCACCCACCTTCTTTTTCGAAATTTCAAATATAAATTACTTAAAAAGTATATAAAAAATTGAAAATAATATAATTCTGGTCAAAAACAATTACACAATTTTTTTTAGAATAACAATTTGTACATTTTTTCCCTGGAAGTTTTTAAATATTTTTTAATTTTTCCCTTTTTATTACTTACTATAATTTTCTTATTTAAAATTACTTCAAAAAATAATAAAAAAAATTAAAATTAACATAAATTTAGTCCAAAAAATTATAATATTTTTTTCTTAAAATTTTTATTTTCCTACATTTTTTCTTGAAATTTTTAAAAATATTTTTATTTTTCCCTTTTTATCACATAATTCGAATTTTCGAATTTAATTACTTTAAAAATATTAAAAAAATGAAAATAACATATTTACTTTTGGAAGGATAAAAACAAGAAATTTCATATGTCTTAATCGCTTGAATTGTCTCAGTTATACCTATTTTTGAGTTTTAATCGAATAAAAACTATAACTAAAAAAAAACTTATCAGTTCTCGTCTTACGCAATGAATCATTGCGGAAGGATCGGTTGTTTTGAAATAAACCCCAACCAACCATTATTGGGGGAAACAGAGGGGGAAAGTTGAAATTGAGTGTGGGAATGTGCAGATTAGTTTGGTGTGGTGCTTTTAGGGGGACCATTAGATTAGATTGATCTAATGGCTTAGATTAGTTTCTATTAGGAATATGTTGTGAACTTGTTGATAAATTAAACAAAAAACCTTAGTAGATTTAACTTAGTGAATTTTTTAGCGCTCGACGGATGATCAAATATAGTCCCGACGGATGATTCAATATAGTCCTGACGGATGATGATTTTGAAAGGCATATGTCATAGCCTATTTGTTTATTCGATGATTTAACTCAACTCAAATAAGAATGTAACAAGTAAATAGTGGATCTACCGTCAGAGAGATCTCACAAAGTAACATCTATCAAAGGATTAAGAAACAATGTTCATCTACAGACTTGAGGAATTACTTCACTGGAAGAAGCTCAAGAAATTGATCAAGCCTCAGTGATACAAATCAAGATTGTGGATTTAATCTAGTGACAGAGATCTCGTCAGAGTATCAGAGAATTACAAGGATTTAATCTGAATAAAATCAAGTATCAAAGTCAAGACATGAAGAAACGTCACTGAAGTTAGTCACTCATGAACCAGACAGTACATCGAGTGTCAACATTGAAGTGGTGGAATTGATTCATAACTCTCGGTGATTTTCAGAAGATTTTCAGAAGAATGGTTGCTGCTCAAGATTAGTATTAATTCTCTATTAATTAATTAAGTCATATAATATAATTAAGAAAATAAATTATATCTGCAAAGATTAATTTATTGATTAATTGAATTAATTGATTAATTAATTCTGAATTAATATTAAGGATTTTCAGAATTTTAATTAGATTAAAATCTGTTTTAAATCAGCAAGACAATTGAAAATGAACTAGCATGACAATCTGGATTGTCATACCGATTGTCATGCCAGGCCATTTTCAATAGTCTCATCGAAAGTTACACTGGGAGGAGGATTGTCTTGCCAGTTCATTCTGATAGTCTTGCTAGTTCATTCAATTGTCTCATCGAAAGTCTTGCTAGCTCAATGGATTGTCTTGCTAGCTCAATGGATTGTCTTGCTAGCTCAATTGATTGTCTTGCCAATTCAAGTAGGTCTGTTAATTAAATTATAAAGATAGGAGCAGCAGAAGTCATTCTTCATCATCCAACAACTCAAGAACAAAAGAAAAGCAGCCGCAGAAAACATTTTATTTCTCATCTGCTAAATTCAAGATCACATTTCTAGTTATTAAAGTTAAATCCAAACAACTAGAAATCATTCTCTTGTTCTTGTGTAACTATCTAGCGGATCAAAATTCCTAGAACTTAATCTCAAATTGCGTTTAGCATTTGAATCTTTTTATTGCAAAAATAGAAAAAGTTCATGTCGAATTTATTCTAGATTTATGATAATTAATTTGAGATTAATCCCTTGTAATCGATACCGTTGTTGTCAGACCTTTCAAGTTTAATAATATTTTTATTTAACTTGAATTTTGTTTCAAATTTTTATTCCGCACCAAATTTGATTATTCGGTATTGTTTGTATTCAACCCCCCCTTCTACAAACACATTGGGATCTAACAATTGGTATCAGAGTCTTCTGATTAACGAACAAATCAAGATCCTAGACTTTTATGATTTTTCAACTCCTTGAATTTTTATTTATTCAAAAATTCATAATGACTTCACAAAAAGTTGGAACCGTTAAAATTCTACTATTTGATAAAGAAAATTATATCATGTGGAAGAAGAAGATGCTCTTGTTTTTACAACTTGCAAATCCCAAATATCTGAACTTGTTAAAGAAGGGTCCAAAAACTCCGATGGTTATTGAACCAGAGGTGATAGAAACTGATGTTGTGATTACCAAAGCTAGAACCTATGCAAAAGAGCCTGAAGATTTTACTCCTGCTGAAAAGGAAGAAGCCTCCTTGGATGCCAGCCTTCAATTAAGTTTAATTGATTCCCTTGATCCCTTGATGAACAGACATGTGATGAACTGTAAAAATTCCAAACACATGTGGAAAACTATTGAGGTGATTAATGAAGGCATAGAGGAAGTTAGGGAGAACAAGTTAGATATCCTAACCTCTGAGTATGAACATTTTAAATCCAATCCAGGAGAAGGAATTACTGAAGTGTTTGAGAGGTATAATGCGTTGATCAACAACCTGAACATAAATGCTAAATATTACTCATTCAGGGAGGTCAACAAAAAGTTCCTTTTAACACTGCCAACTCATCTTGAACATAGAATCACTGCCATAAGAGAAGCTAGAGATCTGAGTGAGATTTCTTTGGATAGACTCTATGGTGTATTAAAAACCTATGAGTTGGAGCAGATTCAGCAGAAGGAAGTCTACGGGAAAGATAGAGTGGTCAGCACATCTACTGCTCTTGTAGCTAAAGGTCAACAACAACAACAATCTCAACAGTCGGAGAGAATGGTACAGTTTTCCAAGGCTGAGGAAAATGTGATAGTAGCAGAATATGATCCTCCTACTACAAATCAATCCAGTGATGATTTTTATTCCTTGGAAGAGCTGGAGCAATTGGAAGATGAGTCAATGGACCAAATTGTCAAGAGATTCTCCAATGTCAGATTCAAGAGAAATCCCAAGTTCATGTACAAGTCCAACTACAACAGATTCCAGACAGGTGGATCTTCATCCTCTAACACCAGTAGTGGTGGATACAAAACAGGGATGGTTGATCGGAGCACCATTAGATGCTATAACTGCAATGAGTTGGGACACTTTGCCACAGAATGCAGGAAGCCAAAGCAAGTGAGGAAGAACTCTTATGATTTAAATCAGAAGAGTAACTCTGAAAGGGCTTACCTGGCAAAGGAAAGAAGCTGGGATGATACTGATAGTGAAGATGAAGAAGATGAGAATCTTGCTCTTATGGCTATTGATGGAAAAACTTCATCGTCAAGAAAAGAGGTAAAATTTACTGATGTTGAATTAGTTTATCATCTGGGAGGTTCCTTAGATTGTGCTCGTCGTGATAATGAACTGTTAAGTCAGCAGATCAAAGACCTTGAGAAAGAGGTCAATGAATTCAGACTTGTGCACATTAATCAAGACAAGTTAAAAGAACGAGTATCTTTTCTAGAAAATAGAGTTAACTGTTATAGACAACTCGAAACTATTCTCAAAGACAAGATCACCGGTCTTGAGACTAAGGTTAGAGCCTACTTCAATTCTTGTTCGAAGGCTAAAGAGTTCTACAGTAAGCAAGCTGTTAATCAAACATCTGGAATAGGTTATGATTATAATGCTGCTATTGGAGAATTAGGCATAAACTCCCCTCCTCATGTTTGTGCTAAAGGTAGGGAAGTACCACATGTGCTTAAGGGTGTTGATGAACCCATCTATAAAAGATCAATTATTGAACTATTTGATACGACCTCTTCTATTATTCAAGAAGAAATGCGTGCTGAATATCATGCTAATGAGAAGGTTGTTTCCAAGTCAAGTGTGTCGAAAGTTCCAGTCAAAGTTGTGAAAGTAACTGAGACTAACTCAGACATACATGAGTTGGATAACAAAACTGCCATGTCTACCATGCATAATTTGCCTGTTGTTAATCTCTCTCATAAAGCATGTGGTGTTTCTAATTATATGTCTTGTGCTTTTAATTTGATGTATGCTTATTTTAATGGTAAACATGTTTCTAGTGATAAGACTACTCCTCGTCAGCATGTGAATAATAGGAAGCATGATAGGTCTAAGACTGCTAGTCCTTCTAAGGCTAGAAAGGAGACATTTAAAGTTAAGAATGTTGTTTTGCCTGACAAAGGTCAATTCTACAAGTATGCCGGGCCCAACCAAGTTTGGGTTCCGAAGAAGGTCTAATCCATTTGAAGTGCAGGGCAGTAAACAGGTGGAACCGGTAGTGTGGATTCTTGACAGTGGATTGTCAAGACATATGATCGGAGATAGAGCCCTGCTATCAAATGTGGTTGAGAAAGCTGGCCCATTGGTTACCTTTGGATATAACAGCAAAGGTTTATCAGAGGGATATGGCTGTTTGTAAGCTGGTAATGTTATCATTGAAAATTTGTATATTGTGCTAGATTATTATCAGGAAGCAGTATCTAACATATAGCACCGGTGACGAGACTTGAGAATATTATGACATATCACGCACCTGATGCACATTACACTTGGAATTGGACTCTAGTAATATGTGTACAAGTGTACTCCTGGTTGGTGAGTCAAAAGAGGAAGTCAATGCACCACAATTCATGGACTTTGTAGTTGCAGATCTATTGGACTATACAATCTCTTCTTCACAATCTCACTTCAGGTTGGTATGAACTAGTGTACTACTCAAGCAATCGTCAAGAACATGGTATGACACTCTAACTGAAGTTACAGTTTAATATGAACTAGTAGAGTCGTCATATTAATAACTCTCTTATTACTAGGCACAAACATATTGTTTTATATGTGCAGACAGTTTTAGGAGAAAATCAAACTTCTTTCTACATTAGTGATTTCTTATTTCATGTAAAATCCTTTAAAATCACTATTGTACATCATTTCTCTCAAAAGATTAAATGTATAATTTTCATTCATTATAGATCCTAAGTACATTTTATCTCTCTATTGCCATATATTCTGTGATACAGGTTCAGTCTCCAATGACTTTCTTTCATTGACAGTCATGAGGTTGAAAACCCACAACTTCTATCCCAGATTGTAAAGACAAACACAGAAACAGAACCAACCAACACTATCTTACCATCAAAATGAAGTATGAATGAGCGTGAGAGAGATAGTGCCTTAGTGCACCACATAAGAAAGGTTCTGAAGTCAACCCAGTAGCTCTGTCTCCTATATAGATGAGTAGTATTTAAACCGAGACAACAGCTAGCTCCCATACATCTTCTAAAAAGATGTAACAGCTAGCTCCCATACATCTTCTCAATAGAAGCATTACCATTTTCATGCTATTATGAAGATATTCAAAGATGCTGGAATCGAGTAGTGAAGTAGCATGGAGTTAGACTAGATATGTTTTGTTTTACTATCTTGTATTATTTTCATGTAAACTTGGTGATATATAAACCAAGTGTAGCTAGTAGAATAATTAACTAAGCACACACATTTTCAGAGAAACATTTTCAAGCTGTATTCTGTAGCATTTCTCTATAAGTTTAATTATTCTACTTGTAAGCAGCTGTGAGCTATTCAAGCTTCACAGGGTTCTCATTCGATATATATATATATATATATATATATATATATCTGTGTGTGTGTGTGTGTGTGTGGTGGATACTTTCAAATCCACCAGAAAGTTTTAAAAGCTTGTGTTTTTATTACTTTGTATTTTGATTCATATAAATCATTCATTCTGCACTCTGCAAATCAAACACTTATATATTATCATGTAAGAACTGTTTTAAAATCTTGAAAAAGTAGCCAGAATTACATTCAACCCCCCTTCTGTAATTCTTGTTGTATTGTTAGGGAATAACAATTCGTATCAGAGCAAGCTCTTGAAGTACAAAGAGTGTAAAGATCACAACAAATAGCAAGATGAACAAGAAGGATGTTGGACTCAAAATTCCATTTCTGGACAAAGATAATTATCACCACTGGAAGGTGAAAATGCACCTACATCTTCTTTCCCAAGATGAGGCCTATATGGATTGCATAGAGAGAGGTCCTCATGTACCAATGAGAGATGCAACAGGCAATGAGCCATCTGTTCCCAAGCCTAGGCATGAATGGTCAGATCCTGATATTGAGCAAGTCAGGAAAGACAAGAAGGCCATGAATATATTGTTCAGTGGAGTTGATGGTGATATGTTTGATAACATCATTAACTGCAAAACAACCAAAGAGGTTTGGGACATAATTCATATTATTTGTGATGGTACTGAGCAAGTAAGGGAGAATAAGATGCAGCTGCTAATTCAGCAATATGAGCACTTCCACTATGAAGAAAGTGAGTCTCTCACTGATATTTTTACTAGATTTCAAAAGCTACTAAATGCTCTAAAGTTACATGGAAGATTCTATCAAACAAAAGACTCTAACCTCAAGTTCCTTAGATCTCTCCCAAAAAAGGGGAAGCCAATCAGGCAAGTATACGCGTTCACAAGTAATATAGAATGATTTCTAGTTCGTTCCCACAGAGACTCTGATTAATTATATTTAATTAACACTTACTCACCAATGTATGATTACTCTTCAATGTCAAGACAATAACAATTAAGGTTGATTAACTAATATTAACTACGAGAATAAAACACTTAAATTAACAATATTAAACATACATGAGATCATAACTTCATTACTACTTCATTCAGCAGTTATTGTTATTATCCTTAGCATATAATGGTGATGATACTAATCGAACAACACGAAACTGATAGACGCCAACTTTCGTTGTACGAATACCATTCTACCAAGCATCCACAATTAAGATAGAAGTTAAATAGGCATCAATTATGTTGAGACTCTATATGTCTACAGAATTTGACAACATTATGATTTAAGCGCAAGTTATTTATTATGATTACACAAGGCAAGTAAAACGGTTAGAGTTACCCACTAATCATGCATATAATACATGAACCTATGCTAGCATTGCAAGTTATAAATCTCAAGATTCACTGTCACTTCATAAGAGGTTAACAAACTATCTTATATGTTCGCGACACACATAAGACGAATAAGCACAACCTATGATAGATATCATACAATCACCACATACCAAGGTATTAAACAATTAACTAAAGAAATCCATAGTAAATCCCCTATGATCTCATGATCACGATTAGCCCATGATAGAACTCATCGTCACCATGGGTTCATATGAAAACATGATAATAACACAACGATATAAACTAATAAAAATACTTAATAAAAACAAAGTACATCACAAGAGTATTAAGGTTCAAAGAGTAAAGAAAACTAGCATCCACAGTTACAACAAATTAAAAGGATCACAAGATAAACTTATGCTTCCTCTTCTTCGTTGTTGCGTGTTAAAACGGTCTTCTTGATCTCATCTCCTTGTTGTTTGTTCAGAAAACGTCTCCCCAATAGGTTTATATAAGATTCCACAAGAAACAGCGCCAACAGAAGCCCAATTATATTTGAATTATAAAATCCAGAATCTAAAATTACGAACCCAGGCGGCCGCCTGCGTTCACCACGCGGGCGCCTGCTACCAGGCGGTTGACTGCTCCTTCCAGGAGGGCGCCTGCAAGCCTTCTGGAAAAATCCAAGGTTTGCTTCTGATTTTGCTAAATTCTTCGCACAACTCCCCGAGACTGATCCCAATTACTTCCTTAGGCTTATTTTTATTAAATTCTCCTGTCTAAGCAAGTTACACCCTGAAATGCAAAAACACTCGAAAACGCGTTAGATACACAAAATACTCGAGTTCAAGACATCAATTCAAGCCAATTACGAGACGCTCTAAGTGGTATAAAATGCCACTTATCACACCCCCAAACTTAAATTGATGCTTGTCCTCAAGCAGCACAGACTCAAACTCAGAATAAAAACATGCATGAATGCAAACTACATAAATGCAGCGAACCCCATCGCGATGACTAAACCAACCAACACATGACATATCAACAAATGCAATTAGGCGATTAAAGAAAATCAAATCACGCAAGCTAACATACAACTAGAAACGTGGTGTGTGTGAATGCTTAACAGATATGCTTCGAAACTAGATCAATCACCATAACTTAATTATCCTCAAGGCAATCACAAGATTATATGAAGAATATATTCTAGACACAAAATAACTTATAACACTTCAAGATCATTGGAGTTTATTACGGAATCATGCTTTTATTCAATACATAAACAAATGCTTATTTGATCGTGCAATGAGTGAGGTCCACAAAAGACTTATGCAATTGTACCCATTTAGCGAGTGTTAGGTTAGCGGATCCCAGACTATAAAAGCCTTAGGTCACTAGGCACAATATTTTTGTTTCTTTTCTTTTTTTTTCCTTTTTTTTATTTTTTTCCAATTTCTAAGCAAGTGTGTTTTGCTCCATCTTGCTCAACCCTAGACTACTCGTATACAACACGAGCCGGCTACTAGCCATTTGACGCCTAGCCACAACTAGCAATGAATTCCAATTTTTACTCCAATTTTATCTTTTCATGCCTTTTATCATTAAGAGCCTATCATGCATTCTAAGCATAAGCAATAGATTAACCTCAAAAACCATCAAACCATGACAACAATCTAGTCCTTAAGCATACTCAAAGACTTTGCGAAATTACAAGTGTTTCTAGCATGCATGCCAACCTAACAAGATTCAACATCACTCTAATGCTATCACTACACTCGCATCAATATCACATATCAATCGGTAAAGCAACACAAAAGGGATAATGGTATATGCATGAGCTATATGACATGATAAATAAAGCTATTAAAAAAACTATATATAAAAAAACTATATGGAAAAATATGCAACTATATGAACTAAACTAACATGAAAATGCAACTACATGACACACACACAAATATGTTCCTTAACTACCACCCCCAAACTTAAAATCTTCACTGTCCCCAGTGAAGGTAATAGAAAGGAACACAAGGTATACCTACTCAGAAGAATCATCATCACATCACCCTCAGAGGGTGGAGTGTCAGGAGGTGGATAAGCAGAATCCTCACCAAAAACGGGCCACTGGATGTCATCTCCAAGGCCTCTAAATGCAGTCCCAAGCGCTAGGGTTAGCTCATGCACAAACCTACTTTGTGACTCATACATCGCATCCATCCTCCTGGAAAGCCTCATGTACTGGACATCAGCCAATCCCGAACCATCTCCTCTCTGGGCTCTCGAAGAACCTACCTCTCCCTGAGCCTGACTAGACCTAGCCATGGTAGCACCAGCTGCTGGACGTCCTCGTGGGAGGTGATATCCTAACTTATGTGACTCGGGCTCTCCACCCGTCCACTCCTGCATCGTATTCAATATCGATGAATCAATAGGAGCGGCCGGCATCTACAGCTGCTCATAAGAAGGCCACTGGACTCCAACTGCCTTACACAGCTTAGTGACGATAGAGGCATACGGGATATTGTACTGCGACTTCCCCTCAAAAACTTTAAAATCCCTTGGTAGATGAACTCACCAAGGTCCACATAATACTCCTCATTCAGAATCCCCCACAACAACCTCGCCCTCTCAACCATAACCTCATGTGCATGCGAAGAAGGCAGAATATTAGCACATATAAATGCATTCCAAGCACGAGCATACCTGTTCATCACTACAGCAGGGAAAGAACGATAATCGTTGGATCCCCTCTTAAACTTCCACACTGTACCCGGCTGATAGAGAGTAGCAATAATCAAGTCTGAATCAAAATCCTCAGGGGCCTTTTCATTCCAATTCTCCACCTGTGGTTTCCTTTGTCGCTGCCCAATAACCCGGCGAATCGCCTCGGGCTGATAATCAACAGTAAGCCCACGAACAACAGAAAACCCATTTTTGTCGGCCTTAGCATTCGCATAGAACTCGTGTTAGGAATATGTGTATTAGTTTGATGATAAGTTAAACAAAACACTTAAGTAGAAATCTAGTGATTGTAGCCTCAACGGATAAGACCATCTTGGCTATCCATTGAAGGAGTAGCTTTACTTAGCAATAAGTTTAGTATTGTAGCACATTTCATTCTCTGGATTCAAGTTGTAATTCTTAGATGTTGTAGGAAAGTATCAGTCATGTTGACTACTAGTGGATATGCAAATAGGAGGGCTAATTGTAAATATTTCATGCCTTGTAATTTTGTATAAGTGAAGAAGTATCAACTGATATTGAAGACCTTCAACGGATAAGAAACAAAGCTTCAACGGATGTCTCTAATGCTTCAACGGATAAAAACTTCAACTGATAATGCATCAACGGATAAAGCTTCAACGGATAAAGCCTCAACGGATAAAGCATCAACGGATGAAAGCTTCAACGGATGCTTAGTTCATTAGCAGTTGATAGTGACAATTCACAAGCTGACAGAGGCACATGGGTTGACAGAGACAAACTGCAATGTGGAAGCCTCTAGGAGGAATCAAGAAAATGCAGCATTTCCATTCTGATACAAACAAGGAAGTATTCAAAGATCTACAGCCAAGCCTAAATTGCATTTGATAGAGAAATGAAGAAGAAACATGTGAAGAATCTTTTTAATTGTATTTTACAGTTTTGTCTTCACTTGTAAACTTGGTGATATATAAACCAAGTAGCAGCTAGTAATTAGATATGAATTTTTCTGAGCTGTTTAGAAATATCCAGAGAGAAAATCATCTAGTTTGTACTAGGAAGCAGCTGCGATTTAATTCTTTGAATCACAGATTTTCTGAAATAACACATCTCTGGTGGAACAACAAATCCACCAGAAAAGTTTTTAAGATCCTTGTGTTCTTTACATTTGTGTTTGAATATATATCTGTCTGCATCAGCCTCAAGCAATTCACACACACATTTGCTCTCAGAAACACTTAGTCTTAGAAACTGCTCAAAACTTGAAAAAGTTTTGAGATTTACATTCAACCCCCCTTCTGTAAATCTCATTGTTAGTCCACTGGGAATAACAATTGGTATCAGAGAAAGCTCTTAACATACAAAGAGTTTAAAGATCTATTCTGCTAACATCATGAGTGCACAGAAGAATCCTCCTGCCACCATCATGAGTAGGAAGGATATTGGTATAAAGATTCCAGTCCTGGAAAAAGATAATTATCATCACTGGAAAGTGAAGATGCATTTACATCTTCTTTCTCAAGATGAAAGCTACATCAACTGTATTGAAAATGGTCCTCACATCCCTCACAAAGTAGCCACAGCTGCTACTGTAACAGTTGCTGTTGGACAGTCCATTCCCAAGCCAAAAGCAGAATGGACTATTGAAGACATGGAAGAAATCTGCAAGGACAAGAAAGCCATGAACATTTTGTTTAATGGCTTAGATCAAGATATGTTTGACAATGTCATCAATAGCCAAACTGCAAAGGAAGTTTAGGATACTGTACAAATCATTTGTGAAGGTACTAAGCAGGTCAGAGAGAACAAGATGCAGCTTCTTATTCAACAGTATGAATACTTTCACTTTGAAGAAGGTGAATCATTAAATGATACCTTCAACAGATTTCAGAAATTGTTAAATGGATTGAAGCTGTAAGGTAGAGTGTATCAAGTCAAGGATTCCAACTTAAAATTTCTTAGGTCTCTACCAAAGGAATGGAAGCCAATGACTGTCTCTCTAAGAAATTTTCAAGATTATAAGAACTTCACACTTGAAAGATTATATGGAATTTTGAAGACTTATGAACTTGAAATGGAGCAGGATGAGCTGTTGGAAAAGGGAAAGAGAAAAGGAGGAACAGTTGCACTTGTAGCTGACAGTGAGAAGATTGAAGCCAGGAATGAGGAGAAGACAATGCCAAGTCTCAAAATTGGCACAAGCAAATCAGAATCAAGCAAGGGTAAAGAGCAAGTAGCTGAGGATGAAGACAATTCCAGTCAGGATGACTCTGATGATATTGATGAACATCTGGCTTTTCTGTCCAGGAGGTTTGCAAAGATGAAGTTCAGGAAAAATACAAAATTCACTAAGCCAAACAAAAACATGGTAGACAAATCAAAGTTCAAATGTTACAACTGTGGCATTAGTGGACACTTTGCAAGTGAGTGTAGGAAGCCAACCTCTGATAAGAAGAAATTTGAGCAAGTTGACTACAAAAAGAAGTATTTTGATTTGCTCAAACAAAAGGAAAGAGCTTTCCTCACTCAAGATGATTGGGCAGCAGACGGAGTCAATGAAGATGATGATATGGAATATGTCAACTTAGCCCTGATGGCTAATTCTGATGAAAATGAAACTAGTTCATCAAGCAACCAGGTAATTACTACTGATCTCTCTCAGCTTTCTAAAAATGAATGCAATGAAGCCATAAATGATATGTCTAATGAATTATATCATTTGCGTGTTTCCCTTAAATCACTAGCTAAAGAAAACACTAGGATCAAGGAGAATAATGTGTTTTTAAGTGATAGGAATGCTGTGTTAGAAGATCAGGTAATTGAGCTTGAGAAGATTAAACTTAAATGCTTGACTGTTGAGAGTGAACTAGCAGAAGCTGTTAAGAAAGTAGAAATTCTTTCTAAACAGTTAGTAAGTGAGCAAGAGGTAATCAAGGCCTGGAAAACATCTAGGGATGTTAGTGTTCAGATTGCCAAGGTTCAGGGAATTGAATCATTCTGTGAGGATGCCTGGAAGAAAAACAAAAAGGAGTTAGAATTAATTGATGGATTATCAACGGATGTGGAATCAACGGATGATGAAAGTTATCCGTTGAAGGAAGAAAAGGAGCATCCGTTGAAGGCTCATCAATTAAAACAGGCAAGTAATTTTAAAAATAAAAACCTCAATAAGAAGAATGATTCAACTCTCAAGAACTTTGTCAAAGAAGGAGCTAGCACATCCAAAGATGTCATTAAGGTGAATATAGGACACATGACTTTAGAGCAGCTGAAAGATAGGCTTAAGTTGGTTGAGGATAAGAAGGAAACTAAAAGGAAATCTAAAAGAAATGGGAAGGTAGGGATTAATAAACATAACAATTACACACCTGATAGGTATGCTCCTAGAAAAAGCTGTGTGCATTGTAAAAGTGTTAATTACCTATCTGATAATTGCAAATCTGTTAAAAATGCTCCCATGCCTTCAAATCCCTCCATGCCTAACATGTCTATGTCACCTCTGCATGCTATGCCTGTTATGTCTCACCAGAATCCCCATGCACATTTTGCAAACATGCCAAATATTAATAATCCTTATTTTACTGCATTTAGTATGCCTCAAATGCCATACAATATGTCTATGTGGAATAACATGTTTGCACAACCTATGCCTTATCAAATTCAATCAAATGTGTTAAATGATTCTGTGACTAACCCTACACTTCAACCAACCACATCTGAGACCAAGGTTGACCCAAAGTTACCTAAGTCAAAAGATGCAGGAGGAATGAAGTCTAGGAAAAAGACTAACAAGGCTGGACCCAAGGAAACTTGGGTACCAAAATCAACTTGATTGATTTTGTTGTGTGCAGGGAAAAAGAAGGAATCTATGGTACTTGGACAGTGGCTGTTCAAGACACATGACAGGAGATTTCACCCTGCTCACAGAGTTTAAGGAGAGAGTTGGCCCTAGCATAACCTTTGGAGATGACAACAAAGGATTCACTATGGGATATGGCTTGATTTCAAAAGAAAATGTCATCATTGATGAATTTGCATTGGTTGATGGTCTCAAACACAATTTATTGAGCATCAGTCAACTATGTGACAGAGGGAATACTGTTTCCTTCAATTCTGAAGCCTGTATTATCACAAGTAAGAAGGACAATAAAGTGGTTCTAACTGGAGTTAGAAAAGGAAATGTGTACCTAGCTGACTTCAACTCTACAGATGCAGAATCCATTACTTGTCTTTTCAGCAAAGCAAGTACAGTTGAAAGTTGGCTATGGCACAAGAAGCTGTCCCATTTGAATTTCAAGACAATGAATGATCTAGTCAAAAAGGACTTAGTTAGAGGAATGCCTCTAGTGGAATTCACAAGGGATAGACTGTGTGATGTTTGTCAGAAAGGAAAGCAAAAGAAAGTATCATTCAGTAAGAAGCTTGAATCTGTAATTGATGAACCATTATAACTGCTACACATGGATCTCTTTGGACCAGTTAATGTATTGTCAATTTCAAGAAAAAGATATTGCCTAGTGATTGTAGATGATTTCTCAAAGTTTTCTTGGGTTTATTTTCTTGGATCAAAGGATGAAGCTAGTGAAATCATTATCAATCATATCAAGCAAGTCAACAATCATCCTGATTTCAAAGTAAGGAATATTAGGAGTGATAATAGAACTGAGTTCAAGAATTCAACAATGAAGTTCTTCTGTGAAGAAAATGGGATCATGCATGAGTTCTCAGCTCCAAGGACCCACAACAAAATGGTGTGGTGGAAAGGAAGAACAGATCACTAATTGAAGCTGCAAGGACAATGCTTGAAGAGTCAAAACTCCCAACTTACTTTTAGGCTGAGGCTGTTAACTGTGCATGTTACACTCAGAACATTTCTCTAATCAATCAAGCAAAAGGCATGACTCCCTATCAATTATTCAAGAGAAAAAACCAACTTTAAACTTTCTGCATGTCTTTGGTTGCAAATGCTACATCTTAAGGAATCAATCTGATCACAAAGGGAAGTTGATGCAAAGGCTGATGAAGGAATATTTGTTGGTTATTCTGCTGGAAAATCTTATAGGGTCTACAATCTAAGAACCAACATTGTCATGGAATCTGTGCATGTTGTGTTTGATGATAAAAAGATTGATGGACTAACAGATAAAGGACATCATGAAGGACTCAAATTTGACAATATTGAGATATATTGTGATGATAGTGAAGATGAGAATGATGAAGAAGGCATCTCAAGAGGAATTCAAAATCTGCCTTTGGATAATGCACAGAATGCTGCATCCGTTGAAAGTCATAATTCAGCTTCTGTTGAAAGAAGCAATGCAGCATCCGTTGAAAGACAAAGTGCATCATCCGTTGAAGTTCATAATGAAGCATCCGTTGATCACAGTCTGTCAACGGATAATCAATTCACTTCATCAGTTGATAGAGCTCCCAATTCTTCTCAAAGGATCAGCAACTCAGGGGGAGTGTCAACCAATCAAAATTCTATCTCACATCATGACAATACTGAGGCAATCTCATCTAGAGCTAATCTACCATCTCAAAGGAAATGGACCAAGAATCACCCTTTTGAACTGATCATTGGTGATGCTACATCTAAAGTGCAAACTAGAAGGGCTACTCAAGATGAATGTCTGTACAGTAGCTTTCTATCACAGGAGGAACCTAAGAGAATAGAAGAAGCTCTTTTGGATCCAGATTGGATTTTAGCAATGCAAGAGGAGCTAAACCAATTTGAGAGAAACAAAGTATGGAAGCTGGTACCCAAGCCAAAGAACAAGAGTTCTATTGACACAAAATGGGTATTCAGAAACAAGATGGATGAAAATGGCATTGTCATAAGGAATAAAGCCAGATTGGTTGCTAAAGGATATTCTCAACAAGAGGGAATAGATTTTGATGAAACATTTACTCCAGTTGCCAGACTTGAAGCCATCAGAATCTTTTTAGCCTATGCAGTTAATGCCAATTTTAAAGTCTATCAAATGGATGTCAAGAGTTCATTTCTAAATGGGGAATTGGAGGAAGAAGTTTATGTAAGCCAACCTCCAGGATTTGAAGATCCAAATTTTCTAGACTATGTGTATTATCTGTTGAAAGCACTCTATGGACTAAAGCAAGCACCTAGAGCCTGGTATGAGACTTTGTCAAAATTCCTTCTAGATAATCACTTCACAAGAGGTACTTTTGACAAAACTCTCTTCTTTAGAAATGTTAATGGCTCTAAAATACTTGTACAAATCTATGTAGATGATATTATATTTGGATCTACAGATGATAAGCTTTGTAAAAAGTTTGCTAAATTAATGCAAAGTAAATATGAAATGAGCATGATGGGAGAGCTAACTTATTTTCTTGGTTTACAAGTTAAACAAGTTAGTGGTGGAATTTTCATTAGTCAAACTAAATATATTTATGATCTTTTAAAGAAGTTTGACTTAATGGATTGTTCACCTGCAAAAACTCCCATGGCCACTGCCACTAAGACTGAATTAAACAAGGCTTAAGTAGTTTGATGATAAGTTAAACAAAACACTTAAGTAGAAATCTAGTGATTGTAGCCTCAACGGATAAGACCATCTTGGCTATCCGTTGAAGGAGTAGCTTTACTTAGCAATAAGTTTAGTATTGTAGCACATTTCATTCTCTGGATTCAAGTTGTAATTCTTAGATGTTGTAGGAAAGTATCAGTCATGTTGACTACTAGTGGATATGCAAATAGGAGGGCTAATTGTAAATATTTCATGCCTTGTAATTTTGTATAAGTGAAGAAGTATCAACTGATATTGAAGACCTTCAACAGATAAGAAACAAAGCTTCAACGGATGTCTCTAATGCTTCAACGGATAAAGACTTAACTGATAATGCATCAACGGATAAAGCTTCAACGGATAAAGCCTCAACGGATAAGGCATCAACGGATGAAAGCTTCAACGGATTCTTAGTTCATTAGCAGTTGATAGTGACAATTCACAAGCTGACAGAGGCACATGGGTTGACAAAGACAAACTGGAATGTGGAAGCCTCTAGGAGGAATCAAGAAAATGCAGCATTTCCATTCTGATGCAAACAAGGAAGTATTCAAAGATCTACAGCCAAGCCTAAATTGCATTTGATAGAGAAATGAAGAAGAAACATGTGAAGAATTTTTTTAATTGTATTTTACAGTTTTGTCTTCACTTGTAAACTTGGTGATATATAAACCAAGTAGCAACTAGTAATTACATATGAATTTTCCTGAGCTGTTTAGAAATATCCAGAGAGAAAATCATCTAGTTTGTACTAGGAAGCAGCTGTGATTTAATTCTTTGAATCACAGATTTTCTGAAATAACACATCTCTGGTGGAACAACAAATCCACCAGAAAAGTTTTTAAGATCCTTGTGTTCTTTACATTTATGTTTGAATATATATCTGTCTGCATCAGCCTCAAGCAATTCACACACACATTTGCTCTCAGAAACACTTAGTCTTAGAAACTGCTCAAAACTTGAAAAAGTTTTGAGATTTACATTCAACCCCCTTCTGTAAATCTCATTGTTAGTCCACCGGGGAATAACAACTCGCGAACAAAACTCAACGGTACAGCCTCAGATGACTCGCAGAAAGTAATACATCCCTCCTCTGCAATCATCGGTAACAACTCACCATCCATCCCCGATGGCAAGAACCCCCTCTCCTTCATAATCGGCTTAGTTAACCGCTTAATATATTGTTCTTCAGCAGCCCTATCCAATAATCGGGGCCTCACAGCAGTGCTTCTCGATGAATCAGTAGCAGTCG
This sequence comes from Apium graveolens, assembly GCF_009905375.1. Classification (NCBI taxonomy): domain Eukaryota; kingdom Viridiplantae; phylum Streptophyta; class Magnoliopsida; order Apiales; family Apiaceae; genus Apium; species Apium graveolens. The sequence goes on from NC_133651.1 coordinate 32,661,288, forward strand.
GATTGGTGCTGCTGCTACCCATAGTTCTCGATCTCTTTGGTGCCATAAGGGCTTGAGAGTTTGTGTTTGGTGTGTAGGAGAGAGTTTGAGAGTTGAAAGTATATGAGATGTGTAATATGAGGTTGTATGTATATATAGGGTAGGCTTAGGGTTAGAAATTGATTTGGAGTGGGATTGTGGCTAATTTATAGGAAGAAAATCGTGGGTAATGGGGATTGTGGGATGTGGTTTTTTTTTGTTTCTCTGTTTTTTTGTGTTTTTTTATAGGCTGAAAATGAATTTTTCAAAAATCAGGTCCGCAGGTGGTCGCCTGGCACAGCAGGTGGGCACCTGCTAGCACGCGACCGCCTGGTCCTAGCAGGCGGGCGCCTGCAAGGTTTCTAGAAAAAAAATTATGCCAACATTTTTCTGATTTTTTTGGGTTTTTGGATAGAGTACTAAATTCTAAGGGTTCCTATGGTCTCGTATCTTGGGTTGCCTCCCAAGAAGCGCTTCTTTTACGTCATTAGCTTGACGTATGGTAATGCGATCAAGTTTCCCCATAATAGTGCTTCAATCTCTGACCATTTACTTTGAATGCTTGGCCCGGATCGTTCTCAAAAATCTTTACCGCTCCATATGGAAACACAGTTTTGACGATAAATGGTCCAGACCACCTTGATTTCAACTTTTCAGGAAAAAGTCAGAGACGAGAGTTGAATTGAAGAACTTGTTACCCCGGCACGAATGACTTAGGAGATAGCTTCCTGTCATGCCACCTTTTTACTTTTTCCTTGTACATTTTGTTGTTTTCATACGCTTAAAGTCGAAATTCATCAAGTTCATTTAACTGAAGCATTCGCTTCTTCCCAACTGCATCTAGATCAAGGTTTAACTTCTTCAATGCCCAATAAGCCTTATGCTCAAGCTCCGCAGGTAAATGACATCCCTTACCATAGACAAGTTGAAACGGGGACATCCCAAGTGGAGTCTTGTATACTGTTCTATAAGCCCAAACAGCTTCATCGAGTTTCAAAGACCAATCTTTCCTTGACGGACAAACGACTTTCTCTAGAATGCGCTTGATCTCTCTATTAGACACTTCAGCTTGACCATTAGTTTGCGGATGATAGGCAGTAGCAATTCGATGATTCACATTGTAGCGTTGCATCATAGAAGTGAACTTACGATTGCAGAATTGTGACCCTTCATCACTTATGATAACTCGTGGCGTTCCAAACCTTGTGAATATCTGCTTATGAAGAAAACTCAACACTACCTTTGCGTCATTAGTTGGTAGAGCCTTGACTTTTACCCATTTCAAGACATAATCGACTGCCAACAAGATGTACTGATTATTGTAGGATGAGATAAATGGTCCCATGAAATCGATTCCCCAAACATTGAAGACTTCAACTTCAAGCATCACATTCAAAGGCATCTCATCCTTTCTGGTAAGATTCCCTACTCTTTGGCAACGATCACACCTTAAAATGAACTGATGTGCATCCTTAAACAACGTAGGCCAGAAAAAACCTGCTTGAAGAATACGAGCTGTTGTCTTTTCACCACCATAATGTCCACCATAAATTGTGGAATGACAATCTCGTAATATCCCCTCAGTCTCACAAAATGGGATACATCTCCTGATGATCCGGTCAGCTCCTTGTCTAAATAAATATGGTTCATCCCACATGTACCACTTCACCTCATGCAAAAACTTCTTCTTTTGAGCCGCATTCATATTAGAAGGCATTATATTGCTTACAAGATAGTTCACAATGTCTGTGAACCATGGCTCTTTCTCTTGAATTATGAACAACTGCTCATACGGAAAAGATTTATTAATCAATGTCTTATCATGTGAATTAGAATCGGGATTCTCCAATCTAGAGAGATGGTTAGCTACTTGATTTTCAGTACCTTTTCGATCCTTGATCTCTAACTCAAATTCTTGTAGCAAGAGCACCCAACGAATAAGTCTAGGCTTCGAATCCTTCTTTGAGACCAGATAGTGGATGGCAGCGTGATCAGTAAACACTGTCACCTTTGTCCCAAGTAGATAAGATCGAAATTTTTCGAAACCAAAAACTATAGCCAAGAGCTCCTTCTCAGTAGTGGTGTAGTTCAGTTGAGCTTCATTTAGTGTCTTACTAGCATAGTAGACCACATGAAAGATATTAGACTTTCGCTACCCAAGAACTGCTCCCACAGCATAATCACTTGCATCACACATCATCTCAAAAGGTTCTCTCCAATTAGGTGCCGTAAAAACTGGTGCAGTTATCAAACTCTTCTTGAGAGTCTCGAATGCTGCCAAGCATTCGTCATCAAATTTGAAAGGCACATCTTTCTCGAGCAAGTTACACAACGGCTTAGATATCTTAGAGAGATCCTTGATGAAATGCCGATAAAAACCCGCATGACCAAGAAAGCTACGGATTCCTTTTACAGAAATAGGTAGCGGAAGATTTTCAATGACTCCCACATTGGCCTTATCCACCTCAAGACCCTTACTAGAGACCTTATGCCCAAGAATGATGCCTTGTTGCACCATGAAATGACATTTTTCCCAATTGAGCACTAGATTAGTTTCCATACACCTTTTGAGCACCAAACGGAGATTATTCAAGCATTCATCATACGAATGTCCAAAGATGGAGAAGTCGTCCATGAATACTTCGACATTATTTCCAATCATATTAGAGAATATAGCCATCATGCATCTTTAAAAAGTGGCAGGTGCACCACATAAGCCAAAAGATACTCTGCGAAAAGCATATGTGTCGAATGGACAAGTGAAAATAGTCTTCTCTTGATCTTCTGGTGCAATGCAAATCTTATTGTAGCCCGAATAGCCATCCAGAAGACAATAATACTCATGACCAGTCAATCTATCAAGCATCTAATCAATAAATGGAAGAGGGAAGTGATCCTTCCTTGCGGCTTTATTCAACTTTCTGTAGTCCATGCATACCCTCCATCCTGTGACTGTTCGAGTGGGGATGAGCTCGTTCTTCTCATTTTCTACCACGATAATACCTCTTTTCTTAGGGTACACATTGCACGGGGCTCACCCAAGAACTGTCAGAAATAGGATATATGATTCATGCATCCAGCCACTTTAGAATTTCTTTCTTCACCACTTCTTTCATGATAGGATTAAGCCTTCGTTGTTGCTCAACAGTCGGCTCGCTACCTTCCTGTAGCAGAATTTTATGCATGCAGTACGAAGGGCTGATCCCTTTTTTATCTGCTATAGTCCATCCGTTGGCCGATTTGAATTCTCTTAAAATCCTCAAGAGCTTGTCATCATCACTACCTGAAAGGTCAGATGCAATAATAACAGGTAAAGTAGATGCATCACCTAAAAAAGCATACCTCAAGTGTTCAGGCAATGGTTTAAGCTCCAAAGTAGGTGCTTCCTCAATAGATGGTTTGAGCTTTCCCTCAGCATTCTTGAGATCAGTATTACCAAGAGATTCAAATGGCATGTCTAGCTTTCGTTTCCAAGGAGAAGCATTTAGATATTGTAACTGCTCATTGCCTTCCTCATTATCACTGTCAAATTCCCCCAATAAGGCTTTTTCTAAGGCATCAGACCTTAGCACATGATCAAGTTCTGAAATAACTGCAGAATTGACCAAATCCATCTTGAAGCACTCCTCATCTTCCGTAGGGAATTTTATTACATTGAACACATTGAATGTCACATCCTGATCTTGCACCCTCATAGTAAGTTCACCTTTTTGCACATCAATCAAGGTACGGCCTGTAGCCAAGAAAGGTCTTCCCAAGATTATGGGAATTTTCTTATCTTCCTCGAAATCCAGAATGACAAAATCTGCAGGAAAGATGAGCTTGTCCACCTTTACTAGCACGTCCTCCACGATGCCTCGTGGGTATGTAATAGAATGATCAGCCAATTGTAGAGACATGTAGGTGGGCTTTGGATCAGGCAAATTCAGCTTTTTGAAGATAGACAACGGCATCAGATTGATGTTTGCTCCCAAATCGCAAAGGCACTTGTCGAATGACAACTTTCCAATGGTGCAAGGAATGGTGAAGCTACCTGGATCCTTGAGCTTTGGAGGTAACTTTTATTGCAGCACGGCACTGCACTCTTCCGTTAGAGCAACGGTATCAAGATCATCCAGTTCACCTTCCTTGAAAGAATACCTTTCATGAATTTCGCATAACTAGGCATTTGCTCCAGAGCCTCAGTGAAAGGTATGTTGATGTGAAGTTTCTTGAACATCTCCAGAAACTTACCAAATTGCTTGTCCAAATTTTGTTTTTGCAATCTCTTAGGAAAAGGTGGTGGGAGATAGAGCTTTTCTCCCTTGTATTACCCTCAGGCAGAGTGTGTTTAACAGTAGTCTTCCTTGGTTCCCCCTCTTTCTCCTTTTGCTTTTCTTCTTCATCTACAACTTCAGCTTCTCCATCTTTTGCTTTTTCAGCATCAATTACTTTTCTAGACCTTAAGGTGACAGCTTTGACTTGCTCCTTAGCTTCCTTCTTGCCTGGCACTTCAGTATCGCTGGGAAGTGTGCCAGGTTGAAGATTGAGCAAGGCATTGGCTATTTGTCCAATTTGATTTTCTAAGGTCTTGATCGAAATAGCCTGATTTTTGCACAACATCTTTAACTCCTCGAAATCAGTACTAGAAGGTGGAGCAACACCTCCTTGTTGCGGATATGTTTTCCTTTGAGCATATTGTTGAGGTTGCTGGAATTCAGGTGGATTAAACAGTTTACTTGCAGCTTGCTGATATGGTTGCTGAACAGCATTCTGATTATTGCTCCAGCTGAAATTGGGATGATTTCTGTAATTAGGATGATAAGTAGCGGGCACAGGCTGCTGCGGTCGCTGATAATTGTTCACATACTGAACAGATTCATTAACCAGAGAACACTGATCCGTAGCATGAGAGCCTGCACAAAGCTCACATACAATAGCTATTTGATTGACTTCATAGTTGTCTAAAGAATTGACCTTCATAGACAGCGCTTGGAGCTGCGCTGCAATAGCTGTAGCTGCATCAACTTCCAGAATACCTGCTACCTTCCCAGGCATCATCCTTTGAGTTGGGTTTTGATACTCGTTTGCAGTCATAGTTTCAATGAGATTATAGGCCTCAGTATAGTTTTTGGCCCACAAGGCGCCTCTAGAAGCTGCATCAAGCATGGGTCGAGATTGGACCCCCAAACCATTATAGAAACCAGTGATCACCATCCAGTCAGGCATACCATGATGTGGACACTTTCTCAACATCTCCTTATAGCGCTCCCAAGCTTCGCACATAGTTTCTCCTGGTTGCTGCGCAAAATGAGTAAGAGCACTCCTCATAGCTGCAGTTTTGGCCATTGGATAGAACTTCACCAGAAACTTTTGTGCAAGATCTTGCCAAGTAGTGATGGACCCAGCTGGTAAAGAATGTAACCAGTCCTTAGCTTTGTCCCTTAGAGAGAATGGGAAAAGCCTCAGCTTGATAGCCTCATCAATAACACCATTATATTTGAAAGTACTGCAAATCTCGACAAAATTCCTAATATGCATGTTGGGATCTTCAGTCACAGCACCACCGAAAGAAACAGAATTCTGCACCATCTGAATAGTGCCCGGCTTGATTTCAAAATTATTGGCCTCAATAGCCGGATGAATGATGCTTGACTGAATGTCATCAATTTTAGGCCGAGAAAAGTCCATAAGAGCTGGATCAGCTTGAACTATACGATCACCCATTGTTACAGGTTCTTTCTTTTCACTCTCTTTATCCGAATCTTCAAAAACTATCGGAAAGTCAAGAGTTGTATATGTCTCTTCAGCCGTATCTAGATTTCTCTTGCGGGTGCGAGAACGTGTTTGCATAAATGCTCGCTAGAGTACCTGAAACACAACCGAAAACAGTAAGTAACAAGTCTTAATCAATGAATCCTAATGACCACTGATGGCAAGTACATAAACTAAAAAAATTAACACCGAGTCCCCGGCAGTGGTGCCAAAAACTTGTTAGGCACAAAGCATGCGCTAAATAAATTACGCAAGTATACGTGTTCGCAAGTAATATAGAATGATTTCTAGTTCGTTCCCACAGAGACTCTGATTAATTATATTTAATTAACACTTACTCACCAATGTATGATTACTCTTCAATGTCAAGACAATAACAATTAAGGTTGATTAACTAATATTAACTACGAGAATAAAACACTTAAATTAACAATATTAAACACACATGAGATCATAACTTCATTACTACTTCATTCAATAGTTATTGTTATTACCCTAAGCATGTAATGGTGATGATATTAATCGAACAACATGAAACTGATAGACGCCAACTTTCGTTGTACGAATACCATTCTACCAAGCATCCACAATTAAGATAGAAGTTGAATAGGCATCAATTATGTTAAGACCCTATATGTCTACAAAATTTGACAACATAACGATTTAAGCGCAAGTTATTCATTATGATTACACAGGGCAAGTAAAACGGTTGAAGTTACCCACTAATCATGCATACAATACATGAACCTATGCTAGCATGGCAAGTTCTAAATCTCAAGATTCACTGTTGCTTCACAAGAGATTAACAAACTATCTTATATGTTCGTGATGCACATAAGACGAATAAGCACAACCTATGCTAGATATCATACAATCACCACATACCAAGGTATTAAACAATTAACTAAAGAAATCCATAGTAAATCCTCTATGATCCCATGATCACGATTAGCCCATGATAGAACTCATCGTCATCATGGGTTCATATGAAAACATGATAATAACACAATGATATAAACTAATAAAAATACTTAATAAAAACAGAGTACGTCACAAGAGTATTAAGGTTCAAAGAGTAAAGAAAACTAGCATCCACTGTTACAACGAATTAAAAGGATCACAAGATAAACATATGCTTCCTCTTCTTCGTTGTTGCGTGCTAAAACGGTCTTCTTGATCTCCTCTCCTTGTTGCTTGTTCTGAAAACGTCTCCCCAATAGTTTTATATAAGAGTCCACAAGAAACAGCGCCAACAAAAGCCCAATTATATTTGAATTATAAAATCCAGAATCTAAAATTACGAACCCAGGTGGCCGCCTGCATTCACCACGCGGGCGCCTGCTACCAGGCGGTCGCCTGCTCCTTCCAGGCGGGCGCCTGCAAGCCTTCTGGAAAAATCCAATGTTTGCTTCTGATTTTGCTGAATTCTTCGCACAACTCCCCGAGACTGATCCCAATTACTTCCTTAGGCTTATTTTTATGAAATTCTCCTGTCTAAGCAAGTTACACCCTAAAAGGAAAAAACACTCGAAAACGCGTTAGATACACAAAATACTCGAGTTCAAGACATCAATTCAAGCCGTTATGAGACGCTCTAAGTGGTATAAAATGCCACTTATCAGAGTTCACCTTGGAGAGACTGTATGGCATCCTGAAAACCTATGAGCTTGAAATAGAGCAAGATGAAAGGATAGAGAAGGGAAGGAAGAAAGGAGGATCCATAACACTGATTGTTGAGTTGGAAAAAGAGAAAGAGATGAAGGTGGAAGCTGTTGAGTCTACGTCAAAGGCATGTGAAAGCAAGGGCAAAGGGTTGGTAGCTGAAAATGAAGATCATTTGAGCCAAGATGACATGGATGATATTGATGAACATCTAGCATTCCTATCCAGAAGATTTGCCAAGCTCAAATTCAAAAAAAATTTTGGAGCAGCCAAGCCAAGTAGAAATATGGTGGATAAATCCAAATTCAAATGTTTCAAATGTGGCTTGGCAGGGCATTTTGCAAGTGAATGTAAAAAGTCTGATTCAGCAAGAAGAAGTTTGAGCCTGTTGATTATAAACAGAAATACTTTGAGTTGCTTAAACAAAATGAAAGGGATTTCATCACACAGGAGAATGACTGGGCTGCAGATGGTTTGGATGAAGATGAAGAAACAAACTATGTCAATCTAGCCCTGATGGCCAAGTCTGATGAAACAGAAATAAGTTCTTCAAGTAATCAGGTAATCACCACTAACCTAGCATATTTATCTAAAGTTGAGTGTAATGATGCAATAAATAATATGTCCATAGAATTATATCACTTGCGTGTTACACTTAAGTCCCTCACTAAGGAAAATGCTAAAATTAAAGAAAACAATTTGTTTTTAAGTGATAGGAATAATGTGCTAGAGTCTCAGTTTATTGAATTTGAAAAATTAAAAACTGAATTCAAGATTACTAAGGATGAATTAACTGAGTCCTTGAAGAAAGAAGTGATCTTAAAGAAGCAGCTTGAACGAGAACAGGAAGTGATTAGAGCATGGAAATCATCCAGAGATGTCCATGCTCAAATCACTAAAGTTCAAGGTATTGAGTCCTTTTGTGATGCAGCCTGGAAAAAGAGTAAGGAGAAGCTGGAATCTAACTTGGTTGAAGGATTGTTGACAGATGTGGACTCGATGGATGATGAAAATCATCCGTCGGATAATCAAAAGGATTATCCGTCAAGTGACAAAGAGCCACATTCGTCGACTGTGAGTAAACCTGTGAGCAAAGCTAAGCTTACCAAGCTGAATGAGAAATATGGATCAGTTTCCAAAAACTTTGTTCCAGGAGAATCAAGTCAAGTGAAGAAGAAGAATAAAGTTAATGTTGGTCATCTGTCCATCAAGCAATTGAATGACAGATTAGAAAAGATTGAGGTTAAAACAGAAACTAAAAAGAAAAACAATAGAAATGGGAAAGTAGGAATTAACAAGCATAACAACTACACACCTGATAAATATGCACCAAGAAAAATCTGTGTTAAGTGTGATAGTGTTAATCACATGTTTGTTAATTGCAAACTTTCCATGCCTACTCCTATGTATGTGCCTCCCTCTTTTCCCAACATGACTGCTATGCCTACCATGTCTATGAATGTTATGTCTACTCAGAATATAAATGCACAACTTGCTGATATGCCATTTGTACCTAATCCTTATTATGCTGTATTTAGTATGCCACAAATGCCATTTAGCATGCCTTACTGGAAAAACAAGTTTGCAAACAGCATGCCTTTTCCTGTTAATCAAAATGTGCATGATAATTCTATCTTAATGACTGGTTTCAAAGGTCCAACTCAAATGACTAAGGATGAATCAGAAATTCCCAAGTTAAATGAAATTAAATCTAAGAAACCAAAGAAGAAAGCTAACAAGGCAGGACCCAAGGAAACTTGGGTACCAAAATCAACTTGATTTGGTTTTGATGTGTGCGGGGAAATAGAAAGAATCTTTGGTATCTGGATAGTGGTTGTTCAAGGCACATGACTGGAGATTCTACCCTGCTCACAGAGTTCAAGGAAAGAGCTAATCCAAGTATAACTTTGGGAGATGACAGCAAGGGTTATACTGTGGGATATGGCTTGATTTCAAAATACAATGTCATCATTGAAGAGGTTGCCTTAGTGGATGGTCTCAAGCATAATTTGTTGAGTATTAGCCAGCTTTGTGATAAAGGCAATTCAGTAACCTTCAATTCAGAAGCCTGTGTTGTGACAAACAAAAAGAACAACAAAGTGGTTCTCACTGGAGTGAGAAAAGGAAATGTGAATTTAGCTGACTTCAACTCATCTAATGCAGAATCTGTTACTTGTCTTCTCAGTAAAGCAAGTCAAGATGAAAGTTGGCTATGGCACAAGAAGCTGTCCCATCTGAACTTCAAGACCATGAATGAGCTTGTCAAGAAAGAACTAGTTAGAGGTATTCCTCAAGTGGAGTTTACTAAGGATGGATTGTGTGATGCCTGCCAGAAAGGAAAGCAGATCAAAGCATCATTTAGAAAGAAGCTTGATTCAACAATTGAAGAACTTTTGCAATTGCTACACATGGATTTGTTTGGACTAGTCAATGTGTTATCTATCTCAAAGAAAAGATTTTGCCTAGTAATTGTGGATGATTTCTCAAAGTTCTCTTGGACATATTTCCTAAAGTCTAAATATGAAGCTAGTGAAACCATCATCAATCACATAAGGCAAGTAATTAATCATCCTGATTTTAAAGTAAGAAGAATTAGGAGTGACAATGGAACTGAGTTTAAGAATTCTGTGATGAGATCATTTTATGAAGAGAATGGGATTATGCATGAATTTTCTGCAGCAAGAACTCCACAACAAAATGGAGTAGTGGAAAGAAAGAACAGATGTCTTATTGAAGCTGCAAGAACAATGCTTGAAGAATCAAAGTTACCTATATATTTTTGGGCTGAAGCTGTGAATACTGCCTGCTACACTCAGAATATTTCTTTGGTTAATCAAGCAAAGTGTATGACACCCTACCAATTGTTCAAGAATAGTAAGCCAACTCTAAATTTTCTTCATGTCTTTGGCTGCAAATGTTATATCTTGAGGAATCAAACTGATCAACATGGGAAGTTTGATGCTAAAGCAGATGAAGGAATTTTTATTGGATATGCTGTGGGAAACGCATATAGGGTCTACAATCTAAGGAACCAACATTGTTATGGAATCGATACATGTTGTGTTTGATGACAAAAAGATTGAAGGACTGCAAGATGGAGATTTCCATGAAAGCCTCAAGTTTGATAATGTGGAGATGGTTAGTAATGACAGTGATGATGAAAGTGATCAAGAAACAGTGAATAAGGATAATGCAGAAAAATCTACAACTAATGAAGCACATAATTCAACATCTATCGAGTTGTAAAATGGATTTATCCGTCGGGAGACAATCAGCTTCATTCATCGGGACACAAAGCGCATCATCCGGTGGAACAGTAAGAGAAGCTGAAAGTCAGAATAGATCACCTATAGAAAGTTCCCCTTTCTCAAATCATGGATTCACAAACTCAGGGGGAGTTTCTAATAATCAAAACTCATTCACACATCAAGACAACAATGAGGCCTCTTCATCTAGAGCTAATTTACCTCAACAAAGAAAATGGACTAAAGATCACCCTTTTGAGCTCATCATTGGTGATGTATCTTCTAGAGTTCAAACAAGAAAAGCAACTCAAGAAGAATGTCTATATAGCAGCTTCCTATCTAAGGAAGAACCAAAGAAGGTAGAAGAAGCTTTGTTGGATCCTGATTGGATTTTAGCTATGCATGAGGAGCTAAACCAATTTGAAAGAAATAAGGTATGGAAACTGGCACCCATACCTAAAGGAAAGAATCCAATTGACACCATGTGGGTATTTAGAAACAAGATGGATGAAAATGGCATAGTGGTCAGGAACAAAGCTAGATTGGTTGCTAAGGGCTACTGTCAATAAGAAGGAATAGATTTTAATAAAACATTTGCTCCTGTTGCAAGACTTGAAGCTATCAGAATATTCTTAGCCTATGCAGCCCATGCCAATTTCAAGGTCTATCAAATGGATGTCAAAAGTGCTTTTCTGAATGAAGATTTGGAGGAGGATGTCTATGTTAGTCAGCCTCCTGGTTTTGAAGACCCAAACTTTCCAGAATATGTCTACTATCTTTTGAAGGCACTTTATGGACTGAAGCAAGCACCTAGAGCCTGGTATGACACTTTATCAAAGTTTCTTTTGGAAAATCATTTCACAAGAGGTACTGTTGATAAAACTTTATTCTTTAGAAATATTAATGGCTCTAGTATACTTGTTCAAATTTATGTGGATGATATTATATTTGGCTCTACAGATGAAAAACTTTGCAAAAAGTTTGCCAAATTGATGCAAAGTAAGTATGAAATGAGCATGATGGGAGAACTAACTTACTTTCTTGGTTTACAAGTTAAGCAAGTTACTTTCTTGGTTTACAAGTTAAGAAGTTTGATCTAATGAATTGCACATCTGTAAAAACTCATATGGCCACTGCAACTAAGCTTGAATTAAACACTACTAAAAAGTCTGTGGATATTTCAAGCTATAGGGGCATGGTTGGCTCACTTCTGTACTTAACAGCTAGTAGGCCAGATATAATATTTGCTACTTGTCTTTGTGCTAGATTTCAGGCTGATCCTAGAGAATCTCATTTAGTAGCTATTAAGAGAATTTTCAGATATCTCAAGGGAACACCAAAACTTGGCATTTGGTACCCTAGAGATTCTGGTTTTGATCTAACTGGTTATTCAAATGCAGATTATGCAGGTTGTAAAATAGATAGATAAAGTACAACAGGAACCTGTCAATTTCTAGGGAACAAGCTTGTGTCCTGGTTCAGTAAAAAGCAAAATTCAGTTTCTACTTCGACAGCTGAAGCTGAATATATTGTTGCTGGTAGTTGCTGTGCACAGATTTTGTGGATGAAAAACCAATTGTTGGACTATGGTCTACAAGTGGATAGAATTCCCATTTTCTGTGATAACACAAGTGCAATTGCCATCACTGAAAATCCAGTGCAGCATTCAAGAACAAAGCACATAGACATCAAGTACCACTTCATTAGGGAGCATGTGATGAATGGTACTGTGAAACTTCATTTTGTTCCAAGTGAAAAGCAGCTTGCAGGTATATTTACCAAGCCACTTGATGAATTCACCTTTTCAAGGTTGGTAAGTGAGTTAGGTATGCTCAATTATTATTGAATTATTTCAGATATTTTTGCAAGTTTTAATTCAACCAGAAAATTAATTGTTTTTTCAGCTTTGGATGAAATTTTGGCTAAGTCAAAATTTACATCCCAACGGATGCTCATTATCTATCAGGTTTGGTCATCCGTCGAAATGTTACTTGTTAACAAAAATCAATTACTTTTCTGGATTATTTCATAACTCGACGGATAATTGATTTATCCTCATCCGTCGAATTATCTCAATCTTAGCCGTTAAAACTCTGAACATCATCCATCGAGTATACTTACAGTTTGTAAGCATGACACGACGGATAAGTGATAGAATTTTTACAGTTTATTTATTTTTAAATGGCTATTTTGGGATATTTTGATTGGTCACTTTATTTCACTTTATTATGTTTGACAGTTTATTTTTGAGATAGTATAAAAGCAGAATTCATTTTTATTCTACTCTTTTATCATTCTCAATTCAATTGCTTTAACTTCCTTTCTTCTCCAAAGTAAATATTTTCTCTGCAAATTACTCAGTCTCTAACAATTGCATCAGTCATCAAAATCATGTCTCAAACTGGATATATCTACGAAAAGAACAACTTCACAGCTCTTGTAAACAAGGAGATTCAACAGTCTGGAGAGTTTCACAAAATGATGGATTTTGTGAAAAGCTGTAAACTCAACTATGTGATGTTGGAATCTCCCACAATCTACTGTGAGGTTGTAGAGGAGATATGAACAACTGCAGTGTACAACTCTACTGACAAGACCATCTTTCACTCTCAAAGGTAAACAGTTTTACATTAATAGTGACATTGTCAAAGCATGCTTTAGAATTCCTGATAATACTGCCACTGTTCCACACACAGACACAGATATAGTTAACATGCTAAATTCCATGGGCTATGCACTTTCCACTTCTAAGTTAAGTGAAATTAAGAGGTTAGGTCTTAGAAAGGAATGGAGCTTTTTGTGTGATGTTGTAACTAAGGTATTTTCTGGTAAGATTAGTAACTTTGATTCTGTTAACATTTCCATGCTTAACATGCTTTACATGCTAGTTACTGATAAGTACTTTAATTTCAGTGACTTTGTCTTGTTTTAGTTACGTTATAAGTTAGGAGAACTGAATAAGAGAGGTAAAAGTGTCTACTATGCTAGATTCTTTATGTTGCTTGCTAACCATCTCATTGAGAATATTGAAATTAAGAACCCAACCAACAAGCTGAATTGTTGGGTTCAAGAAAGGAGGATTATTGCAGATCTCGACAGGACAAATCACCATAAATAGGTGTCTCTCCATTATTTTTCAATCATGGAGGGACCTCAGGTAAGTGAGGTAAGCACCACTGTCTCCACTCTTTCAACCTCACATATTTCTTTGCCTTCTAGTGTAGCTATGGCATCTGTGTCATTGACCAAACAGATGCCTACCCAAGCTACCAAACCAACAATTTCTAAATCCAAATCTAAGAAAGCCCCCTCTGGTTTCTTTCAAAAGAAATCAGTTGCAAAATCTACTAAACATAAAGAGGGGAGTGTGAAGGTGAGTGAGCAAGGTGAGGGACAGGGTGAAAATCAAAGAAACCCTAAGGATAAGCTTGGTGAGATGAGTGTACCCAAGCCTAGCCACACCACAGTTTCCCAACAAACTGTGGTTATTAATAAGGAAATAAGTCCAATTCTAGTTTCATCCTCCCAAAAGGATGTTTTAAGGCATATGTCATAGCCTATTTGTATATTCGAGGATTTAACTCAACTCAAATAAGAATGTAATAAGTAAATAGTGGATCTACCGTCAAAGAGATCTCGCAAAGTAACATCTGTCAAAGGATTCAGAAACAAGGTTCATCTACAGACTTGAGGAGTTAATTCACTGGAAGAAGTTCAAGAAATTGATCAAGCCTCAGTGATGCAAATCAAGATTGTGGATTTAATCAAGTGACAGAGATCTCATCAGGGTATCATTAATTACAAGGATTTAATCTGAAGAAAATCAAGTTGTCAAAGTCAAGATATGAAAAAACGTCACGGAAGTTAGTCACTCATGAACCAGACAGTACATCGAGTGTCAACATTGAAGTGGTGGAATTGATTCATAATTCTCAGTGACTTTCAGAAGAATGGTTGCTGTTTAGGATTAGTATTAATTCTCTATTAATTAGTTAAGTCATATAATTTAATTAAGAAAATAAATTATATCTGCAAAGATTAATTTATTTATTAATTAAATTAATTGATTAATTAATTCAGAATTAATATTAAGGATTTTCAGAATTTAAATTGAATTAAAATGCATTTAAATTCAGCAAGACAATCTTTTGTACTAATATGACAATCGGTATGACAATCAATAGTCATACCGAAAGTCATGCCAGTTCATTTGATAGTCTTGCCGAAAGTTCTACTGGAAGAGGATTGTCTTGCTAGTTCAATCAGATTGTCTTGCTAGTATAAACAATAGTCCTACCGATTGTCTTGCTGAGCTCAGGATTGTCTTGCCAGTTCTTTTGTGTTCGGTTGATTGATTAAAAGAAGCAGAAGCAGTTCATTCAACAATATATCTGAAATACAGAACACAACCCGAGAACAAAAAGAAAAAGGAGCAGAACAAATATTTCATCTCATCTACAACTTCAAGATCAATTTCTAGCTTGTAAAGTTAAATCCAAACCACTAGAAATATTTATCTTGTTCTTGTGTAACAATCTAGCGGATCAAAATCCCTAGAACTTAATCTCAAATCGCGTTTAGCATTTGATTCTAATTATTGCAAAAATAGAAAAAGTTCATGTCAAATTTATTCTAAATTTGTGATAATTAATTTGAGATTAATTCCTTGTAATCGATACAGTTGTTGTAACACCTTTCAAGTTTAATAATATTCTTATTTAACTTGAATTTTGTTTCACATTTTTTATTCCGCATTTATTCGATTATTCGGTACCGTTTGTATTCAACCCCCCTTCTACAAACGCATTGAGACCTAACAATTGGTATCAGAGCCTTCTGATTAACGAACAAATCAAGATCCTAGACTTTTGTGATTTTTCAACTCCGTGAATTTTTATTTATTCAAAAATTCATAATGACTTCACAAAAAGTTGGAACCGTTAAAATTCCACTATTTGATAAAGAGAATTATATTATGTGGAAGAAGAAGATGCTCTTGTTTTTACAAGTTGCAAATCCCAAATATTCGAACTTGTTAAAGAAGGGTATAAAAACTCCGATGGTTATTGAACCGGAGGTGATAGTAGATGATGTGGTGATTACGAAAGCTAAAACCTATCCAAAAGAGCCCGGAGATTTTACTCTTGCTGAGAAGGAAGAAGCCTCCTTGGATGCCAGCCTTCAATTAATATTAATTGATTCCCTTGATCCCTTGATGAACAGACATGTGATGAACTATAAAAATTCTAAACACATGTGGGAAACTATTGAGGTAATTAATGAAGGCACAGAGGAAGTTAGGGAGAACAAGTTAGAGATCCTAACCTCTGAGTATGAACATTTCAAATCCAATCCAGGAGAAGGAATTACTGACGTGTTTGAGAGGTACAATGCGTTGATCAACAACCTGAACATCAATGGAAAATATTATTCAATCATGGAGGTCAACAAAAAGTTCCTTTTAACACTACCAACTCATCTTGAACATAGAATCACTGCCATTAGAGAAGCTAGAGATCTGAGTGAGATTTCTTTGGATAGACTCTATGGTGTGTTAAAAACCTATGAGTTGGAGCAGATTCAGCAAAAGGAAGTCTACGAGAAAGATAGAATGGTCAGCACATCTACTGCTCTTGTAGCTGAAGAAGGTCAACAACAACAACAATCTCAATAGTCGGAGAGAATGGCACAGTTTTCCAAGGCTGAGGAAAATGTGATAGTAACAGAATATGATCCTCCTACTATAAATCAATCCAGTGATGATTTTTATTCCTTGGAAGAGCTGGAGCAATTGGAAGATGAGTCAATGGCCCAAATTGTCAAGAGATTCTCCAATGTCAGATTCAAGAGAAATCCCAAGTTCAAGTACAAGTCCAACTACAACAGATTCCAGACAGGTGGATCTTCATCCTCTAACACCAGTAGTGGTGGATAAAAAACAGGGATGGTTGATCGGAGCACCATTAGATGCTATAACTGCAATGAGTTGGGACACTTTACCACAGAATGTAGGAAGCCAAAGCAAGTAAGGAAGAACTCTTATGATTCAAATCAAAAGAGTAACTCTGAAAGGGCTTATCTGGCAAAGGGAAGAAGCTGGGATGATACTGATAGTGAAGATGAAGAAGAAGGGAATCTTGATCTTATGGATATTGATGGAAAAGCTTCATCGTCAAGAAAAGAGGTAAAATATACTGATGCTGAATTAGTTTATCATCTAGGAGGTAACTTAGATAATGCACGTCGTGATAATGAACTGTTAAGTTTACAGATCAAAGACCTTGAGAAAGAGGTCAATGAATTAAGACTTGTGCATATTAATCAAGACAAATTAAAAGAACAAGTATCTTTTCTAGAGAATAGAGTTGACTGTTATAGAAAACTCGAAACTATTCTCAAAGACAAGATCACCGGTCTTGAGACTAAGGTTAGAGCCTACTTCAATTCCTGTTCGAAGGCTAAAGAGTTCTACAGTAAACAAGCTGTTAATCAAACATCTGGAATAGGTTATGATTACAATGTTGCTATTGGAGAATTAGGCATAAACTCCCCTCCTCGTGTCTGTGCTAAAGGGAGGGAAGTACCACATGTGCTTAAGGGTGTTGATGAACCCCTCTATAAACCATCAATTGCTGAACCATTTGATGCGACCTCTTCTGTTATTCAAGAAGAAATACGTGCTGAGGATCATGCTAATAAGAAGATTGTTTCCAAGTCAAGTGAGTCGAAAGTTCCAGTCAAAGTTGTGAAAGCAACTGAGACTAACTCAGACACACATGAGTTGGATAACAAAAATGCCATGTCTACCATGCATAAATTGCCTGCTGTTAATCACTCTCATAAAGCATGTGGTGTTTCTAATTGTATGTCTTGTGCTTTTAATATGATGTATGCTTATTTTAATGATAAGCATGTTTCTAATGATAAGACTACTCCTCGTCAGCATGTGAATAACAAGAAGCATGATAGGTCTAAGACTGCTAGTCCTTCTAAGGCTAGAAAGGGGACATGTGTGCCTAAGCTTAAACAGAAATTTGTTAAGGCTGTTTACAAGGTCAAATGTTCAGTCATTGAGAAAGTTGAGACCATTAAAGTTAAAAATGTTGTTTTGCCTGACAAAGGACAATTCTACAAGTATGCCGGGCCCAACCAAGTTTGGGTTCCGAAGAAGGTCTAATCCATTTGTAGTGCAGGGCATTAAACAGGTGGAACCGGTAGTGTGGATTCTTGACAGTGGATCATCAAGACATATGACCGGAGATAGAGCCCTGCTATCAAATGTGGATTGAGAAAGCTGGCCCCCTAGTTACCTTTGGAGATAACAGAAAAGGTTTATCTGAGGGATATGGCTTTTTGCAAGCTGGATATGTTATCAATGAAATTTTGTATATTGTGCTAGGTTATTATCAGGAAGCAATATCTAACATATAGCACCAGTGACGAGACTTGAGAATATTACGACATATCAGGCACCTGTTGCACATTACACTTGGAATTGGACTCTAGTATGATGTGTACAAGTGTACTCCTGGTTGGTGAGTTAAAGGAGGAAGTCAATGCACCTCAGTTCATGGACTTTGCAGTTGCTGATCTATTGGACTATGCAATCTCTTCTTCACAATCTCACTTCAGGTTGGTATGAACTAGTATACTGCTCAAGCAATCGTCATATTTATAACTCTCTTATCACTAGGCACAAACATATTGTTTTATATGTGCAGTGAGTTTTAGGAGTAAATCAAACTTCTTTCTACATTAGTGATTTCTTATTTCGTGTAAAATCCTTTGAAATCACTATTGTACATCATTACTCTCAAAAGATTAAATGTATAATTTTCATTCATTATAGATCTTAAGTACATTTTATCTCTCTATTACCATATGTTCTGTGATACAGGTTCAGTCTCCAATGACTTTTTTCATTGACAGTCATGAGGTTGAAAACCCACAACATCTATCCCAGACTGTAAAGACAAACACAGAAATAGAACCAACCAACACTCTCTTACCACTAAAAAGAAGTATGAGTGAGCGTGAGGGAGATAGTGCCTTAGTTCACCACATAAGGAAGGTTCTGAAGTCAACCCAGTAGCTCTGTCTCCTACATAGATGAGTAGTATCTTAACCGAGACAACCGCTAGCCCCCATACATCTTCTCAAAAAGATGTAATGGCTGAAAAGGCACAAAAACAGTTACTAGATTCATTCTCTCAACAGGGTGCGTCTATTGAATTTTGTCTGTCGTCCAAGGCATCCGATGTAGTGTCACCACTTCAAACATAAACAATTCTTGATGCACAAGGAGAGGTTACACACACAAAGGATGAGTTGACGGAAACAAGAGTTTTGACCATTTTAAGGTCAGATTCGATTGTTTAAGGTTCGTTAATGGACCAATTGCCTTTACAGGTGTTAGGAGAGGATACTGATCCAAAAGCCATATGTCAGTGGTCAGTATCTACCTCCCCAGGCTTAAATCCCCTGGATGCATCTGCGGATAGTGGATCTGATATAGGTGCAGATCGGCAACTTGTTGATAATGATTCAGATATTACCTGATGAGTCACAAGGAAATGTCTTCACAGACATTAGAAGGGAACTTTGATTTTATGCTAAATTCTTTGGATCATTGTTTACCTTCCCAGAATTCAAATCTGGAACCCTAAAAGGGAAACTAGCAACTTGTAGATTATGACTCAGATTCATCTGACGAGTTTAACAAGGATGGGGATTTGCGAACTCCCATTGCACCACCTGTGACCTCCTTAAGGATGGCTAAGGTGATTTTCCTTGCAGGTACAACTGATTTTTGGAGCTATGAGTGAAGTGATACACTTGTGAGAATGAGTGTAAACACGAGTGGAGAGAAGAGTGAAACACATGTGAGGTACACTAAAACAGAATCACACACTCACAGTGAGGAAAAAAGAGAAACTACTTGTTATTTCTTTTCCAACCAAGTGAAATATGAGAACTCCTTCAGACGACGGCATACATTCCTTCTCTAAGGGGGAGATAAAAGCTTAAGTAATAGTTTGGAGGATTCCTCAACTAAGGGGGAGAAATAGCAGGAAGGAAGAAAAAGATCCTAAATGTACACTACACCACACCATTGTTGTTTTAATCTGCGGATCCTATTGTACGGGAGAGGTGGTAAACACAAGGTGATTTTCTAGTAAGGGAAGAAGCTGTTTTCAAAATGAGAGTACCATTGGTTTTTATCTGCGAATCCTATTGTACGGGAGAGGTGGTAAACGAAGGTGATCTTCTTTAATCTGTTGATTCTCATAGGGGGAGAAGCAAGAGAGATATGTGCTTCTCAACAGGAAATGGGGTTGTACAAAAGAAGATAAAACTACTTGAAGATATGTTCAGTCTAGAGGAACATCTATTTGGAATCTGGAAAAGGTTAAATGTTATCCAGAACTTTTCTGCTATTTACTTTGCATTTCTGTTTATATCTTTTTCTTATTTTTTAGTTGAGTTATCCTCTAGGTATTTGTGTGTTATTGTCTAACAAACAAATAGGGGGAGATTGTAAGGCATATGTCATAGCCTATTTGTATATTCGAGGATTTAACTCAACTCAAATAAGAATGTAATAAGTAAATAGTGGATCTACCGTCAAAGAGATCTCGCAAAGTAACATATGTCAAAGGATTCAGAAATAAGGTTCATCTACAGACTTGAGGAGTTAATTCACTGAAAGAAGTTCAAGAAATTGATCAAGCCTCAGTGATGCAAATCAAGATTGTGGATTTAATCAAGTGACAGAGATCTCATCAGGATATCATTAATTACAAGGATTTAATCTGAAGAAAATCAAGTTGTCAAAGTCAAGATATGAAGAAACGTCACAGAAGTTAGTCACTCATGAACCAGTCAGTACATCGAGTGTCAACATTGAAGTGGTGGAATTGATTCATAATTCTCAGTGACTTTCAGAAGAATGGTTGTTGTTTAGGATTAGTATTAATTCTCTATTAATTAATTAAGTCATATAATTTAATTAAGAAAATAAATTATATCTGCAAAGATTAATTTATTAATTAATTGAATTAATTGATTAATTAATTCAGAATTAATATTAAGGATTTTCAGAATTTAAATTGAATTAAAATGCATTTAAATTCAGCAAGACAATCTTTTGTACTAATATGACAATCGGTATGACAATCAATAGTCATACCGAAAGTCATGCCAGTTCATTTGATAGTCTTGCCGAAAGTTCTACTGGAAGAGGATTGTCTTGCTAGTTCAATCAGATTGTCTTGCTAGTACAAACAATAGTCCTACCGATTGTCTTGCTGAGCTCAGGATTGTCTTGCCAGTTCTTTTGTGTTCGGTTGATTGATTAAAAGAAGCAGAAGCAGTTCATTCAACAATATATCTGAAATACAGAACACAACCCGAGAACAAAAAGAAAAAGGAGCAGAACAAATATTTCATCTCATCTGCAACTTCAAGATCAATTTCTAGCTTGTAAAGTTAAATCCAAACCACTAGAAATATTTATCTTGTTCTTGTGTAACAATCTAGCGGATCAAAATCCCTAGAACTTAATCTCAAATCGCGTTTAGCATTTGATTCTAATTATTGAAAAATAGAAAAAGTTCATGTCGAATTTATTCTAAATTTGTGATAATTAATTTGAGATTAATTCCTTGTAATCGATACAGTTGTTGTAACACCTTTCAAGTTTAATAATATTCTTATTTAACTTGAATTTTGTTTCACATTTTTTATTCCGCATTTATTCGATTATTCGGTACCGTTTGTATTCAACCCCCCTTATACAAACGCATTGGGACCTAACAGATGTTACTATTGAAACAATGTAATAACCCCAATTTTTAGAATTTTTGAAACCCTTATGAATAGTGTTTTTGCTGATTATGCTGAATAAGAAAACTTTTCATGCCACACTTTGTAGAGGTTCTTTTATTATCATTCTGAGATCTTATTAGTACTCTATATGGTATATAAGTGTATGTAAAGATCGTCAGAATCCAAATTCGAACACTTTGATTTTTCCCGAAATCCACCAGATACCGAAAGAATTGAATATAAGGTAACATGATGAAAAGGATTTAAATTCAAGGAGTATAAGAGAGGATCATAAAAGGAATATAATGTATTGAGAAAGGTTAAGGAAACCCAAGTAATAAGATCCTGGGTATGATCCCTCAAACGATAAACGAGAACGAAAGTTAAGCGAACTGTATAACAGATCAGTGGTCATTAGCCAAGTAATTAGGAGCTAATCAAAGAGGTTAGTGATGACGATGTATCACACCAACAAGAAGAGGACAAGTGTGGGAAGATGACATAGGAGGATGACATAAGCATGACCAAAAGGGAAGTAATTGTTGGTTGATTTTAAGCCATTCATTTTTTACCATGGTAAAAGGTAATTAACAAAACAAAAAGGGAAAGCAACCAAGCAAACATCATCTTCTCCCCCCCCCCCCTAATTCCTTGCTCTCAGCTTTTCCATGAAAAGCAAAGGAGAAATTTTCAAAACTCAAGCTACACACCTTCAAAAATCAAGAGGTTTGTTTCTTTAGCTTCCATAATTCATAACTTAGATGAGACATAAGTTTAAGATCAAGATTCCATGTTTAACATAGCTAATCAATTCATCAAAGTTCTTGGTGAATAGTTTTTTCAAGAAACTAACTTTGTGTTTTCTTATGTTTTCTTCAAGATCCAAGCTTAGTAAAGATAGTTAGTGGTTATTTAAGGCTTCCTAAGTGATTCTCCACTCTCCAAGGAAGGTATAACCCCTCCAAACCCTAGCTTTACTTTGAGTATTAGGTTTGGTTTTGTTTGTTATAGTTCATGAGAGCATGATTTTTGTATGTTTAGAGTTTGGTTGGAATTATAATGATTTTGGGTTATAAATCTTGGTTGTTGGTTGATGAACCTTAAGTATAGTTAGTAGCTCTTGTTTGAGATTGAATAAGTTGGAAAAATCATGAGGTTATGGACTGAGTTAGTAAGGTTTGGATGAAGTTTGGTGGTATTGGTGGTTATGGGTTGATTTATGGTTGATTTGTGGTTGATTGGAGTAGTTTAAACTTTGGTAATCGCGTAAACATAGCCGTCGTAATACCCGATTTACTTTAGACTGTTTTTGTTCTTAACATCAGGACCCGTGAACTCACTTTTAGGTTTTGACCATTGCCATGATTAGATAGTTCATGTTACGAGCTTCGTTTTGATATATTGTTTATAGGTTACAAGGCTCGTCCCAGGCCTTTTACCACCCCCGGTCGCTCAGGCAAGTTTCTACCCGTTATACTGTTGTTGTGATGTATATATGTATATGCATTATCTTGTGATAGATGCATGTTGGTTAATTAGCAAATCTTGCGATATATTGGAGCATGCTGATATGGTTTATATGCATGTCTGTTTCGTAATCTAGATATGTAATTGTTGATTCAATTGCTTATAATTGCATAATACTTATGCTAGAGATAAGCAGTAGTTGCGTATACCCTTAATATAGGGGACCTAAAGGCGAACATTTTCTAAAACCGGGAGTCGATGTTCCCAAGTATATTATATATAATTATATATATATAGATAAAGTTTTCAAAACTATTAATCGAATAAGGTTTATCCGATAACTTTATTTTTATTAATGAATATTATTTTGAATATTCATTCGAGGACTTATGACTCCGTTTATTCTATTTAATGAATATTATTTTGAATATTCATTCGAGGACTTATGACTCCGTTTATTCTATTTAATGAATATTATTTTGAATATTCATTCGAGGACTTATGACTCCACTTTTTTATTAAATAATATTCTTTATCTTATTAAAGAATAGTGTTTCGATAATCAAACTCATTTTCAATTATTCAAATAAAGATCGTACTTTCGTATAAGTATATCTTTGGTTATTTATTATTCATTTCAAGTATGAGTTTTAAAACTTCTACTTCAATTATTTTTATAAAGATCATCCTTATGGGAATATTATTTAAATAATAATATTCAGATATTTTCTAATATATCGGGACTGATTTATTTTATTAAATAAGCATTACTCCAAACATTCTTAAAAATGTTTTTGAGTATTCAAAATGATTTTAAAAGTTAGAGTGGATCCCAAAACTTATTTTTATATTTAAGATCTTCCTTTCAAAGGGGATTTAAATACTCGCTCAAAACCTGAGAGATCCGGCTCTGTGGTGTATTTTATATTCGCAACGAGGTTGCTGTTTTGATAAATGAATTGATTACTTACCCAACGTTCGGGAAGTAAGTCCATCTATTGAGTCGGCATAAGCAACATGGTCTCAGTGGGCGTCCATGAAAGTGTAAGTGGCTCAGTGGGAGTCCATCAAATGCGTAAGTGGTTGAGTGGCAGTCCAGCATAAGGTCCTATTGCGGCCAGGATGATGACCAGTGGGGAATTCATCCATCTACTAGTAGAAAAGGTTACTTATTGGTATATTTGCCTAATCAATAAGATATCAGGTTTATGCCAAGGTTTTCTCCTTTCCAAATTCATTGGATATTGCAACTCTGTTTATAATTTTCATAACAGAGGTTTTCAAGGAGTGTATGAAATGTATATATATATATAGGTGTATATATATATCGGGACTTAATGAAGTATCTCGTAACTTCATTTCTTTCAAATGATATTTCAAAGATTGAATCTATTCAAGTCTTATCTTGTAGTCTCATCAGTGTGATGAACTTTTGAAACTGATTATAACTTGAACGGTGGTAGTTCAAGTAGTATTTGGAAAAGATATAAGTATATTGGAGTATCTTGTAACTTCATCTTTTAAACTTATATCTAGTAAATGATTATCTTATGCATGTCAAAGATTTTCAGAAAAACGTTGAGACAAGGTTAGATATATTAATATCACCTTGCAATGATATTTTTATACAATTATAAACTGGAACTCTGTGTATATTATACATGTCAGAGGATTTTAAAGATTGTGAAAAGTATATATGTATATGTATAATGAATATTTTGCGACTTGGTCGCGTTAAGATAGCAAACTTGGTTCATTTCTTTTTGACCAAGACTTTCATGAGTACTATGAGAATGCTCATATATTGTTAATTATTATACATATTATTTCGGTGGGCTTGTTGCTCACCCTTGCTTTCTTCTTTTGTTAGGAATATGTGTATTAGTTTGATGATAAGTTAAACAAAACACTTAAGTAGAAATCTAGTGTTCGTAGCCTCAACGGATAAGACCATCTTGGCTATCCATTGAAGGAGTAGCTTTACTTAGCAATAAGTTCAGTATTGTAGCACATTTCATTCTCTGGATTCAAGTTGTAATTCTTAGATGTTGTAGGAAATTATCAGTCATGTTGACTACTAGTGGATATGCAAATAGGAGGGCTAATTGTAAATATTTCATGCCTTGTAATTTTGTATAAGTGAAGAAGTATCAACTGATATTGAAGACCTTCAACGGATAAGAAACAAAGCTTCAACGGATGTCTCTAAAGCTTCAACGAATAATATCCATCAACGGATAAGTGCTTCAATGGATAAAGACTTCAACTGCTAATGCATCAACGGATAAAGCTTCAACAGATAAAGCCTCAACGGATAATGCACCAACGAATGAAAGCTTCAACGGATACTTAGTTCATTAGCAGTTGATAGGGACAATTCATAAGCTGACAGAGGCACATGGGTTGACAGAGACAAACTGGAATGTGGAAGCCTCTAGGAGGAATCAAGAAAATGCAGCATTTCCATTCTGGTGCAAACAAGGAAGTATTCAAAGATTAACAGCTAAGCCTAAATTGCATTGGATATAGAAATGAAGAAGAAACATGTGAAGAGCCTTTTTAATTGTATTTTACAGTTTTTGTCTTCACTTGTAAACTTGGTAATATATAAACCAAGTAGCAGCTAGTAATTAGATATGAATTTTCCAGAGCTGTTTAGAAAAATCCAGAGAGAAAATCATCTAGTTTGTACTAGGAAGCAGCTGTGATTTAATTCTTTGAATCACAGATTTTCTGAAATAACACATCTCTGGTGGAACAACAATTCCACCAGAAAAGTTTTTAAGTTCTCTGTGTTCTTTACATTTGTGTTTGAATATATATCTGTCTGCATTAGCTTCAAGCAATTCACACACACATTTGCTCACAAAAACATTTAGCCTTAGAAACTGCTCAAAACTTGAAAAAGTTTTGAGATTTACATTCAACCCCCCTTCTATAAATCTCATTGTTAGTCCACTGGGAATAACAATTAGTATCGGAGCAAGCTCTTAACATACAAAGAGTTTAAAGATCTATTCTGCCAACATCATGAGTGCACAGAAGAATCCTCTTGCTATCAACATGAGTAGGAAGGATATTGGGATAAAGATTCCAGTCCTGGAAAAAGATAATTATCATCACTGGAAAGTGAAGATGCATTTACATCTTCTTTCTCAAGATGAAAGCTACATCAACTGTATTGAAAATGGTCCTCACATCCCTCACAAAGTGGCCACAGCTGCTACTGCAACAGTTGCTGTTGGACAGTCCATTCTCAAGCCAAAAGCAGAATGGACTATTGAAGACATGGAAGAAATCCGCAAGGACAAGAAAGCCATGAACATTTTGTTTAATGGCTTAGATCAAGATATGTTTGACAATGTCATCAATAGCCAAACTACAAAGGAAGTTTGGGATACTGTACAAATCATCTGTGAAGGTACTGAGCAGGTTAGAGAGAACAAGATGCAGCTTCTTATTCAACAGTATGAATATTTTCACTTTGAAGAAGGAGAATCATTAAATGATACCTTCAATAGATTTCAGAAACTGTTAAATGGATTGAAGCTGTATGGAAGAGTGTACCAAGTCAAGGATTCCAACTTAAAATTTCTGAGGTCTCTACCACAGGAATGGAAGCCTATGACTGTCTCTCTAAGAAATTCTCAAGATTATAAGAACTTCACACTTGAAAGATTATATGGAATTTTGAAGCCTTATGAACTAGAAATGGAGCAGGATGAGCTGCTGGAAAAGGGAAAGAGAAAAGGAGGAACAGTTGCACTTGTAGCTGACAGTGAGAAGATTGAAGCCAGGAATGAGGAGAAGACAATGCCAAGTCTCAAAATTGGCACAAGCAAATCAGAATCAAGCAAGGGTAAAGAGCAAGTAGCTGAGGATGAAGACAATTTCAGTCAGGATGACTCTGATGATGTTGATGAACATCTGGCTTTTCTGTCCAGGAGGTTTGCAAAGATGAAGTTCAGGAAAAATACAAAATTTACTAAGCCAAACAAAAACATGGTGGACAAATCCAAGTTCAAATGTTATAACTGTGGCATTAGTGGACACTTTGCAAGTGAGTGTAGGAAGCCAACCTCTGATAAGAAGAAATTTGAGCAAGTTGATTATAAAAAGAAGTATTTTGATTTGCTCAAACAAAAGGAAAGAGCTTTTCTCACTCAAGATGATTGGGCAGCAGATGGAGTCAATAAAGATGACGATATGGAATATGTCAACCTAGCCCTGATGGCTAATTCTGATGAAAATGAAACTAGTTCATCAAGCAACCAGGTAATTACTACTGATCTCTCTCAGCTTTCTAAAAATGAATGCAATGAAGCCATAAATGATATGTCCAATGAATTATATCATTTGCGTGTTTCCCTTAAATCACTAGCTAAAGAAAACACTAGGATCAAAGAGAATAATGTGTTTTTAAGTGATAGGAATGTTGTGTTAGAGGATCAGGTAATTGAGCTTGAAAAGATTAAACTTAAATGCCTGACTGTTGAGAGTGAACTAGAAGAAGCTGTTAAGAAAGTAGAAATTATTTCTAAACAGTTAGAAAGTGAGCAAGAGGTAATCAAGGCCTGGAAAACATCTAGGGATGTTAGTGTTCAGATTTCCAAGGTTCAGGGAATTGAATCATTCTGTGAGAATGTCTGGAAGAAAAACAAAAAGGAGTTAGAATTAATTGATGGATTGTCAACGGATGATGAAAGTTATCCGTTGAAGGAAGAAAAAGAGCATCTGTTGAATGCTCATCAATTAAAACAGGCAAGTAATTTCAAAAATAAAAATCTCAATAAGAAGGATGGTTCAACTTTCAAGAACTTTATCAAAGAAGGAGCTAGCACATCCAAAGATGTCAGTAAGGTGAATATAGGACACATGACTTTAGATCAGCTGAAAAATAGGCTTAAGTTGGTTGAGGATAAAAAGGAAACTAAAAGAAAATCTAAAAAAAATGGGAAGGTAGGGATTAATAAACATAACAATTACACACCTGATAGGTATGCTCCTAGAAAAAGCTGTGTGCATTGTAAGAGTGTTAATCATCTATCTGATAACTGCAAATCTGTCAAGAATGCTCCCATGCCTTCAAATCCCTCCATGCCTAACATGTCTATGTCACCTCTGCATGTTATGCCTGTTATGTCTCATCAGAATCCCCATGCACACTTTGCAAACATGCCATATATTAATAATCCTTATTTTACTGCATTTAGTATGCCTCAAATGCCATACAATATGCCTATGTGGAATAATATGTTTGCACAATCTATGTCTTATCAAATTCAATCAAATGTGCTAAATGATTCTATGACTAACCCTACACTTCAACCAACCACATCTGAGACCAAGGTTGACCCAAAGTTACCTAAGTCAAAAGATGCAGGAGGAATGAAGTCTAGGAAAATGACTAACAAGGCTGGACCCAAGGAAACTTGGGTACCAAAATCAACTTGATTGATTTTGTTGTGTGCAGGGAAAAAGAAGGAATCTATGGTACTTGGACAGTGGCTGTTCAAGACACGTGACAGGAGATTTCACCCTGCTCACAGAATTTAAGGAGAGAGCTGGCCCTAGCATAACCTTTGGAGATGACAGCAAAGGATTCACTATGGGATATGGCTTGATTTCAAAAGAAAATGTCATCATTGATGAAGTTGCATTGGTTGATGGTCTCAAACACAACTTATTGAGCATCAGTCAATTATGTGACAGAGGGAATACTGTTTCCTTCAATTCTGAAGCCTGTATTGTCACAAGTAAGAAGGACAATAAAGTGGTTCTAACTGGAGTTAGAAAAGGGAATGTGTATTTAGCTGCTTCAACTTTGCAGATGCAGAATCCATTACTTGTCTTCTCAGCAAAGCAAGTCCAGTTGAAAGTTGGCTGTAACACCCCCCAGATCCGGGGTCGGGGATCCGGGTCGTCACGGTCTTTCTTTCCACAATATCACTTCACTTAATTAATAATAAATAACCTTATGCTGTGACCCCACACTAACACACACCACAACCCATTATAGTCTCAGAGATGAAATTTAAATAAGTACAAGTCTTTGAATCCACAATTTAAAAGTTATTACAACCCAAAATGATTACTTGATAAATTTACAGTTAATTGCCATTATCTGCCACAAGTTATAATTATACATAATTGATTCTCAAAAGTAGATGGTCTGATCTACAATAGATCTACCTCTGCAGCTATAGCAGCTACAACATCAACGGGAAGACGCAGGACGCTTCCCACACGCTTGCGCTGGGTCTGCTGGAGTCTGGCCATCTTTCCTAACTGTTGTTGTGTGATGAAGAAATAAAGCAAGGGTGAGCAGCAAGCCCACCAAAATAATATGTATAATGATTTACAATATATGAGCCTACTCATAATACTCATGAAAGTCTTGGTCAAAAGAAATGAACCAAGTTTGATATCTTAATGCGATGAAGTCGCAAAATATTCAGTATATATACATATATACTTTTCAAAATATTGGAAGTCCTCTTCCATGCATAATATACACAAAGTCCCAGTGTATAACTGTATATAAAAAAATATCGTTGCAAGGTGATCTCATATATCTAACCTTGTCTCAACGTTTTTCTGAAAATCTTTGTCATTCATAAGACAATTATTAATTAGATATAAGTTTAAAAGATGAGGTTACCAAATACCCCAATATACTTATATCTTTCCCAATACTACTTGAACTACCACCGTTCAAGTTATAACCAGTTTCAAAAGTTCATCACATAGATGAGACTACAAGTTAAGACTTGAATAGATTCAATCTTTGAAATATTATTGAATGAAAAAAAAGTTACGAGATACTTTATTTAGTCCCGATATATATATATCCACATATATATCTCTTTAAACATTTCCTGGAACCTCTGTTATGTAAAGTATGAACAGAGTTTGAAACATCCAATGAATTTTGGAAAGGAAAAGAATTTTGGCATAAACCAGATATCTTGCTGATCAGGCAAAGATACCAATAAGTAACCTTTTCTACTAGTAGATGGATGAATCCCCCACCGGTCATCACCCTGGCCTCATAAGGACCTTGTGCTGGACCGCCACCCGGCCTCTTACGCGTTGATGGACTGCCACCCAGCCACTTACACAATAATAGACCGTACCCCGGCCTGTCGCTTATGCCGACTCAATTAGATGGGCTTACTTCCCGAACATTGGGCAAGTAATCAATTCATTTACCAAAACTGCAACCTCGTTGCGAATATAAAATACACCACAGAGCCGGATTCCCCAGGTTTTGAGCGAGTATTTAAATCCCCTTAAAAAAAGAAGATCTTAAATATAAAAATGAGTTTTGGGATCCGCTCTAACTTTAAAAATCATTTTGAAGACTCGAAAACACTTTATAGAGTGTTTGGAGTAAAGCTGATTTAATGAAGTAAATCAGTCCCCAAAATATTTAGAAAATGACTGAATATTATTATTTAAATAATATTCCCATAAAGAATAATCTTTATAAAAATAATTGAAGTAGAAGTATTAAAACTTATACTTGAAACGAGTATTAAATAACCAAATATATACTTATATGAAAGTATTATCTTTATTTGAATAATCGAAAATAAGTTTGATTATTGACATCTTATTCTTTAATAAAATAAAGAATATACCTCAGCAAATAATCGGAGTCATAGATCCTCAAATGAATATTCAAATAATATTCAAATAAATAAATAAAAGGGTCATAAGCCCTCGAATGAATATTCAAATAATATTCAGATAAATAAAATAAAAGGAGTCATAAGTCCTCGAATGAATATTCAAAATAATATTCAATACTAAAATAAAGTTAAAGTTATCGAATAAACCTTATTCGATTAATAGTTTTGAAAACTATGACCATATATATATATAAGTATATATATATATATTTATATCCATATATACAAAATCTACTCGGGATCCTCGACTCCCGGTTTTAGAAAATATTTTCACCTTTGGGTCCCTGTACTAAGGGTATATGCAAATTACCGCTATCCTCTAGCATAGGTATTATCAACTGAATCAACAGATATATATATGGAAAGAATGTGAAACAGGCATGCATATATATATACCATAGCAGTATGCTTCAATATATTGCATCATTTGCTAATTATCCAACATGCATCTATCGCAAGATAATGCAAATACATATATTCATCACAACAACAGTTATAACGGGTAGAAAACTTGCCTGAGCGACTTGGGGTGATAAAAGGCTCGGGACGAGTCTGGTAACCTATAAACAACAAGTAAGTTGGAATTAAACCAAAATCACTTGTAAATCTATACTTTAACTAACTTAGACTCTAACGCTTGTTTTGCGCTCACTGATTCGCTTAAGTCACTCGGGTACCCTCGGCTCCACCATTTTTAATAAATTAACCTTTACGAGTTTTAAAGCGATTCCTTCGCGAGTGTCTTACCAACTGCCTAAAACACTTACCATAAATGTTTCATACATTAATTAACCCTTTTTGGTCTTTAACCTATGTTTCAAAGTAAGGCGAGGGGAAAAGTTTAGTTCGCGAAACGCCGTTACTTGAAACGGTCGTTTCTCCTAAACCGTGCATCGGAATCGAACGAACTACATATCAAAACGAAGCTCGTAACATGAGTTATCTAAACATGGCAGTGGTCATAATCTAGCAGGGGGTTCTCGGGTCCTAATTCTATGCACAAAAACAGTCTAAAGAAAATCGGACGTTACGACGGCTATGTTTACGTGATTTCCCAATTTAAAACCATTCAAAACCAACCCAATTCAACCTCAAATCCAACATACAACCAAAATCCATCCTTATCACATCATAACAACCCCAACCAATTCAATTTAATCATTCATACTTATGCCTAAACTTAACTTTAATCATACTTAAGTTCTTTTAATCAAAACAACAACATTTACCATTCCATTTCAATACCAATTCAATCCCAAACTCTAAATCACCAACATTAAGCTACCATATCACCCTACTAATCAAAATCATCTTATAATACATAGGAATCTAGGGTTTGGAGATGGTATACCTTCCTTGAAGTGGTGGGAGGAGCTAGGAAGCCTTAAGAAGCTTTGAGAAGTCTTAAGAATGCTTGGATCTTCAAGATAAACAAGAAAAACTTCAAGTTAAAAACTTGAAAACACTATTCATAGTCTTCTTCTTTGATTAAATGAAGAAGATTGAGAAGGAATTAATGGCTTAAACTCATGATATAGTCCTAACTAAGCATGAAGATGATTAGGGAATTATCTTACCAATTTAGGAGGCTTGGATCTTGAGTTTTGAAATTCTTGCCCATTTGCAATAGTAAAAGCCGAGAGCATGATGAACCATGCCTTGGTTTCTTTTTGATTTTGATGAAAATGATTTTGCTTGGCTTGGTTGGCTTGATTTTTGTGTTTGCTTTAGTCAATAACCTTCTTGCCCTTGAATTTGTGTGGTTCTCATTCAACCACACCTCCTTCCTTCCCTTGTCATGCTTATGTCATCCTCATGATGTCATCCTCCCTTCCTTGTCCTCTTTCTATTGGTTGGATGACATCATTCCCACTAATCCCTTTGATTAACTTCCTAATCGTTTGCCTAATGACCGCTGATCTGTTATACGGTTCGCTTAACTTTCGTTCTCGTTTATTGTTTGAAGGATCATACCCGGGATCTTATTACTTAGGTTCCCTTAACCTTTCTCAATACATTATATTCCTTTTTATGATCCTCTATTATAATCCTTTAATTTAAATCCTTTTTATCCTGTTACCTTATACTCAATTCTCTCCGTATCTTGTGGATTTCCGGGAAAAACCAAAGTGTTCGGAATTGGATTCTGACGATCTTTACATACCCTTATATACCACATAGAGTACTAATAATATACCATAAGATCAATAACAGAACCCCTACATAGCGTGGCATGAAAAGTTTTCTCGTTCAACAAAAACGCTATTCATAAGGGTTTCAAAATTTCTCAAAAATTGGGATTATTACAGTCTCCCCTCCTTAAAAGGATTCCGTCCCGGAATCAGATAGAAAACAAATGGGGATACTTTCTTAGCATTACACTTTCTAACTCTCGAGTCAATTTTCCACATTATGGTTCTACCACCAAACTCTGCCTAGTTTGATAATCCTTCTCCTAAGCACTTGTTCCTTTTCACTCTATAACCCTTCCTGGTTGCCCCATATAGGTTACGTCTGGTTGCATGTCTATGCGCTCATATGCCCCTATTTATCTGGCATCCGAATTACACTTCCTTAACATTGATACGTGAAACACGTTATGACTTGCTACATGTTCTGGGGTAAGGCTAGCTCATACGCTAACTTCCCAATACTTCTTAATATATCCAAGGGTCCGACAAATTGTGGACTTAGCTTTCCTTTCTTTCCGAATCTCATCAATCCTTTCCAAGGGTTTCCAAGGGGATACCTTTAACAACACTAGGTCCCCTACTTCCTATTCTTTGTCCTTTCGTGTCAAATCAACATACTTCTTATGTCCATCTTGGGTTACTACCAGCCGTCCTCTGATTAGATCTATTATATCCCTGGCCCTTTGGACTACTGCGGGTCCGAGCATCTTGCGCTCTACAACTTCATCCTAACATAAGGGAAATCGAAATTGTCTTCCCTCAAGGATCTCATAAGGCGATATCTCAATACTGACATATGATCTATTGTCGTAAGAAAACTCAATCCGTGTTAGGTGATCATTCCAAATTCTTTCAAGTCTATTGCGCAGACTCTCATTATAGCTTTTAGCATTAGAACTTTTGCTTCTCAATACCCATTCTTTTCCAGTTCGTAATCGCTACAACCTTCCGTTCCTAATATTATACTAGTTATAATTTTTTTTTCGTTAGCGTTCTATAACCTTTTAATAACCACGTCAACCTTAGTATCACGAATGTGTTTCCATTCCGAACACCACCAAAACTTTATTACTCTTTTTTTTTAGCTGTTTCTATTTTCCAAAATTTGATCAATCAAAAAGAAGTAAAGGAATTTGTTGAGAGATCACTATGATCATGAACACTTGTTATATCGCTTAGTTAGTACAGAAGGTGGCCAGCCTTTAGTACTTGACAAGCAATTAAACAACATGTGGTATCCTACTAAGCTTCTATCACAAAGATAGATAGTCATTCGGCAATACCTCCCCTTCTGGAAGGGTTGTTCTTCTCAGCTTACATGAAATGAAAAGAAGAGAAAAGAACGAACTGAAGAGAATTGTATATATGAAAAAAAAAATATACTGCCACAAAATATCTGGCTTGGAACCTACCTCTGAACTATAGAGGTTTGTCATAGGAGAACAAAACATATACGTATTTATATCAGCATCAAGCATTATAGCCTCGTATTTCCCATGCCTAAATATTTTCGCTATCCCGTCCATCATTCTATGGACCCACACTCTTCCTCGAGCTTATACATAATCACCTTTGAAACTCCCTTGACATCGAAAATTGAATCTGGGATCTCATTCTATACATCATCGTTACTAGAATTCTATGCTTGCACCGCAACCTTCCTCGTATAATAATACGACTCTCTATTGATAAGAAAGAATAATTATTCACTAGGTAGATACTCTACTTAATTAGTCTATCAATGATAACTTATACACTACCACGACCCGATTAGTGGTACTCAATCTCAACACCCATTCCAATACAACTCTCACGGTTGTAATCAGCTCAATACTCGCAGAATCATTGCTGCCTTACTATGGTCCACCACTGACCTACTGTCGTCATTCATTTTCCATGAAGTCTTAATAGCTAACCATACGGAGTCCATACATATCGTATCGAATTCTTCTAAGGAGGTAACATAATCACCATTCATGATTCATGAAGAACACTCCTGATCCTGACATACATACATGAAGCATATAAAATTGCAGAAGAGTTTCAATCAAAGCACCGATAGCAGGTTAATACCATTCTTAATCATATGCCTTCAATAGAAGACTTAACTCAAAGGTTTGTTTGGTCCTTTTTGAAACATGGTCCTGGCTTATCTCAAGATAGGACCTTCTAAGATAGATAGCCCGTTCATGGCGATTACACAAATTAAACCTTTACCAACTACTATTACGGTTGGGTATTGCACAGTCATCAGAAGGAATGTCAATCTTCCAAACCATAATTCAACCTTCACATTTTTAACCATCATCACTGTATTCTTTTGGCACACGCGCCTATAATTTTTCCTTTTACCGTTAAAGTGTCGGCCACCTCTTTGGCCTTTCCTGATAGTAATAGTTCCTTACAGTCAATGTCTTTTAACCACCTTCAACTAAATTTTCTACCTCATTTCAATCACAGCTTATGTGAAGATGTTTTCCTTAAAATCTGATAAGTAAAAAAAAATATCACCATTTTTCCATAAGTTATTGCCTCAATCTTTAGAGGTTAATCACTGTCACGACTGACTCTCAATCATACTTAGAACATCTTTTATCTTAAGTCCTAATTTCCCTGAACAATTTCGACCATTTACTGGTTCGATCCATACTTTCTCGTGGTTTAACACGTGCCCCCCTTGGCATCATTATAATTATGTCATATTTCCTTTATTAACATTTTTATTCTTGAGAATTTCGAATATTTCCTTTCTCCTTGTAAAACCTCTAAGGTTATCGTTCAATCGTTCCTCCTGTATTCCCTATATACAGGGCATATCAAAATACCATTTACTAATACTAGAACCATTGTCTATATACTTCTGAAAAATTTCTCCACTGATCCTTAAAGGTTATTATTACCTTAATCCTTTCCAATTCGTACTGTCAAAACTCATATTATCCCTATTAAGGGTGAAATGCCAACCTTTATGCATTCCCCTAGGATTCGTTTTAAGTTACCGATGTTCTATCCTTAATTCCACCTTTAAAAAGGTACAAGCATCCTTTCATGGATAAATAAAGTCATATATCCCTGATAGGGGTATCTTATTCAATCATTCCCACCTCGATAGTCTATACCTAACTTCATAATAGCATCCTTATTCAAATTGGGGTCAATCCATATGGCTTCCAAAAGATAACAATGGTCATCCGCTTTTCTTTCCTGATTTGGTAATGATAACATGGATGTTCTGGAAGATATTGGTGATGTTCAACGTGAACTTCTTCTTAATAATTCCTTATTTACTTTTGTTGTTTATCTCAACAGTCACCTCAATGTTGGGATATCTCTCATACCTGGCGTCTCCCTTTCTGAGTATCGAGCCACCGATCTTACATTTCACATTATTGAAGGTCATTTCCTTCATCCAATTTTCCTACTTTCTTACTTTCTTGTCTCCTTAGTCTATCCGCGTCTTCTTATTTATCCTTCGAACTATCTAAAGGTTTCCTTGAATCCTCCCAACTTAAAGGGGATAAAATATATGTATCTCTTATGCCTTCAACCATCAATTTTAACTCATGGTAAATCACCCTCATCCTGACGATTACATACTTTTCTATTTCTATTGCTACAAGTCTTTAGGGTTTCCTCATACCCATCTTCCTTATCATTCCTCCAACTCTATCGCCTTTATATTCCTTTCCATTTCAGTTTCTTTTTATTTTCATTTCCATTACAACCATTACCTGAACCAACACTACATAAGCATTGATTTCAACCATCCCGTCATTCTGGATTCGTGTCCTCAGAACGAATCTTGACAACTTTTACATCTTAGATTCATAATTCATCATACTCGTCTACCTTTGTTCTGGCTCTAAAGCTTTTACACTATCTCCTTATCTTTG
The DNA here is from genome assembly GCF_009905375.1 of Apium graveolens. Classification (NCBI taxonomy): domain Eukaryota; kingdom Viridiplantae; phylum Streptophyta; class Magnoliopsida; order Apiales; family Apiaceae; genus Apium; species Apium graveolens. The sequence continues at coordinate 32,698,040 of NC_133651.1, forward strand.
GGAATTACTTTCCCGAAAACAATTGACTGAACTTAAATCAGTTTATTCTAACCTCTGGCTCCGTGCCTTTCTTGGTCTTTCACCAGCGGGTGGTCTCTCTCTTAGGAGGGTAAGTGACAAAACAGTCCTTTTGAGATTCGTCAATCATTTAGAATCTCAAATGATTCCTATATTTCCTTTAGCCAGGCTCTTGCCTCGATTGGGTCAGCCTGTTCCTTGGAACTCTGGGAGCTTAGCGACTTAGAGGTCCTGAAAGAATTTCACACCATATTGTTTCCTCAAGGTGGTGGTTGGGGATAATAGTCTAAGTTCTGTCTAGACAGGTCCATGAATTGCCGTATAGGAGTACCGTCTCGGGTCTCCTTTCCTTACTCGACTTTCTGTTTCCTTAGTATGAAATGTTTCATCCTACTCCCCATAATTGGGGTCATCTTTTAATTTAAAATCCTCATTTTCCACTCCATTATGTCATGGGTTCATTCTATCTTGATGGCGATGTAACACCCCCAGATCCGGGGTCGGGGATCCGGGTCGTCACGGTCTTTCTTTCCACAATATCACTTCACTTAATTAATAATAAATAACCTTATGCTGTGACCCCACGCTAACACACACCACAACCCGTTATAGTCTCAGAGATGAAATTTAAATAAGTACAAGTCTTTGAATCCACAATTTAAAAGTTATTACAACCCGAAATGATTACTTGATAAATTTACAGTTAATTGCCATTATCTGCCACAAGTTATAATTATACATAATTGATTCTCAAAAGTAGATGGTCTGATCTACAATAGATCTACCTCTGCAGCTATAGCAGCTACAACATCAACGGGAAGACGCGGGACGCTTCCCACGCGCTTGCGCTGGGTCTGCTGGAGTCTGGCCATCTTTCCTAACTGTTGTTGTGTGATGAAGAAATAAAGCAAGGGTGAGCAGCAAGCCCACCAAAATAATATGTATAATGATTTACAATATATGAGCCTACTCATAATACTCATGAAAGTCTTGGTCAAAAGAAATGAACCAAGTTTGATATCTTAATGCGATGAAGTCGCAAAATATTCAGTATATATACATATATACTTTTCAAAATATTGGAAGTCCTCTTCCATGCATAATATACACAAAGTCCCAGTGTATAACTGTATATAAAAAAATATCGTTGCAAGGTGATCTCATATATCTAACCTTGTCTCAACGTTTTTCTGAAAATCTTTGTCATTCATAAGACAATTATTAATTAGATATAAGTTTAAAAGATGAAGTTACCAAATACTTCACTACACTTATATCATTCCCAAATACTACTTGAACTACCACCGTTCAAGTTATAATCAATTTCAAAAGTTCATCCCACTGATGAGACCACAAGATAAGACTTAAATAGATTCAATCTTTGAAATATTATTGAATGAAAAAGTTATGAGATACTTTATTTAGTCCCGATATATATATATCCACATACATATATCCCTTTAAACATTTCCTGGAACCTCTGTTATGCAAAGTATGAACAGAGTTTGAAACATCCAATGAATTTTGGAAAGGAAAAGAATTTTGGCATAAACCCGATATCTCGCTGATCAGGCAAAGATACCAATAAGTAACCTTTTCTACTAGTAGATGGACGAATTCCCCACTGGTCATCACCCTGGTCATAATTAAGACCTATGCTGGACTGCCACTCAGCCACTTATGCATTTGATGGACTCCCACTGAGCCACTTACACAATAATAGACCGTACCCCGGCCTGTCGCTTATGCCGACTCAATGAGAGGGGCTTACTTCCCGAACGTTGGGCAAGTAATCAATTCATTTACCAAATCTGCAACCTTGTTGCGAATATAAAATACACCACAGAGCCGGATTCCCCAGGTTTTGAGCGAGTATTTAAATCCCCTTAAAAGGAAGATCTTAAATATAAAAATGAGTTTTGGGATCCGCTCTGACTTTTAAAAATTATTTTGAAGACTCGAAAACACTTTAAAGAGTGTTTGGAGTAAGGCTGATTTAATGAAGTAAATCAGTCCCCAGAATATTTTAGAAAATGACTGAATATTATTATTTAAATAATATTCCCATAAAGAATAATCTTTATAAAAATAATTGAAGCAGAAGTATTAAAACTTATACTTGAAACGAGTATTAAATAACCAAAGATATACTTATATGAAAGTATTATCTTTATTTGAATAATCGAAAATAAGTTTGATTATTGACACCTTATTCTTTAATAAAATAAAGAATATACCTCAGCAAATAATCGGAGTCATAGATCCTCAAATGAATATTCAAATAATATTCATAATAATATAAAAGAGTCATAAGTCCTCGAATGAATATTCAAATAATATTCAGATAAATAAATAAAAGGAGTCATAAGCCCTCGAATAATATTCGAAATAATATTCAATAATAAAATAAAGTTTCAAGTTATCGAATAAACCTTATTCGATTAATAGTTTGGAAAACTATAACCATATATATATAAATATATAAATATATATATATATATATATCCATATCCATATATATAAAATCTACTCGGGATCCTCGACTCCCGGTTTTTGAAAATATTTTCACCTTTGGGTCCCTATACTAAGGGTATATGCAAGTTACCGCTATCCTCTAGCATAGGTATTATCAACTGAACCAACAGATATATATTGAAAGAATATGAAACAGGCATGCATATATATACCATAGCAGCATGCTTCAATATATTGCAACATTTGCTAATATAAACATCATGCATCTATCGCAAGATAATGCATATACATATATACATCACAACAACAGTATAACGGGTAGAAAACTTGCCTGAGCGACTGGGGGTTACGAATGGCTCGGGACGAGTCTGGTAACCTATAAACAACAAGTAAGTTGGAATTAAACCAAAGTCACTTGTGAATCTATACTTTAACTAACTTAGACTCTAACGCTTGTTTTGCGCTCACTGATTCGCTTAAGTCACTCGGGTACCCTCGGCTCCACCATTTTTAATAATTTAACCTTTACGAGTTTTAAAGCGATTCCTTCGCGAGTGACTTACCAACTGCCTAAAACACTTACCATAAATGTTTCATGCATTAATTAACCCTTTTTGGTCTTTAACCTACATTTCAAAGTAAGGCGAGGGAAAAAGTTTCGTTCGCGAAACGCCGTTACTTGAAACGGTCGTTTCTCCTAAACCATAAATCGGAATCGAACGAACTACATATCAAAACGAAGCTCGTAACATGAGCTATCTAAACATGGCAGTGGTCACAATCTAGCAGGGGGTTCTCGGGTCCTAATGCTATGCACAAAAACAGTCCAAAGAAAATCGGACGTTACGACGGCTATGTTTACGCGATTTCCCATTTTTTAAACTATCCACAATCAACACAAACCATCCTCAAATCCACACACAACAAACACCCATCCTTATCACATCATAACAATCCCAACCAATTCAATTTTTAATCATTCATACATATGCTTAAACCTAACTTCAATCATACTTAAGTTTCTTTAAATCAAAACCACAAAATTACCATCTCATTTCACTACCATTCCAAATCTCAAACTCTAATCATAACAACAAGATACCATAACATCCTACTCATCAAAATCACCTTATAATATATAAGAACCTAGGGTTTGAAAATGGTATACCTTCCTTGGATTGGTGGGTGGAGCTAGGAAGCCTTAAGAAGCTTGGAGAAGCCTTAGGAAAGCTTGGATCTTCAAGAAAAACAAGAAAAAGTTCAAGTTAAAAACTTGAAAACACTATTCATTGTCTTCTTCATTGATTAAATGGAGAAGCTAGAGAAAGAATTAATGGCTTAAACTCATGATATAGCCATAACTAAGCATAAAGATGGTTAGGGAATTTTCTTACCAATTAAGGATGCTTGGATCTTGATTTTGAGAATTTTAGCTTTGAAAAAAAGTGAAAAGCCGAGAGCTAGGTGATGAACAAATGCCTTGGCTGATTTTTTTGATTTTTGATGAAATGATTTTCTAGCTTGGTTGGCTTGGTTTTGTTTTTGATTTAGCAAATTACTACCTTGCCCTTGAATTTGTGTGGTCCTTAATCAACCACACCTCCCTTCTTCCCATGTCATGCTTACCTCATCCTCATGATGTCATCCTTCCTTCCTTGTCTTCTTTCTATTGGTTGGATGACATCACTCCCATTAATCCCTTTGATTAGCTTCCTAATCGTTTGCCTAATGACCGCTGATCTGTTATACGGTTCGCTTAACTTTCGTTCTCGTTTATCGTTTGAAGGATCATACCCGGGATCTTATTACTTAGGTTCCCTTAACCTTTCTCAATACATTATATTCCTTTTTATGATCCTCTATTATAATCCTTTAATTTAAATCCTTTTTATCCTGTTACCTTATACTCAATTCTCTCCGTACCTTATGGATTTCCGGGAAAAACCAAAGTGTTCGGAATTGGATTCTGACGATCTTTACATACACTTATATACTTCATAGAGTACTAATAATATCCCAGAATATCCATAACAGAACCCCTACATAGTGTGGCATGAAAAGTTTTCTCATTCAGCAAAAACACTATTCATAAGGGTTTCAAAATTTTCCAAAAATTGGGGTTATTACAGTCTCCCCTCCTTAAAAGGATTCCGTCCCGGAATCAGATAGAAAACAAATGGGGATACTTTCTTAGCATTACACTTTCTAACTCCCGAGTCAATTTTCCACATTGTGGTTCTACCATCAAACTCTGACTAGTTTGATAACCCTTCTCCAAAGCACTTGTTCCCTTTTTACCCTATAACCCTTCCTGGTTGCTCCATATAGGTTACGTCGGGTTACATATCTATGCGCTCATATGCCTCTATTTGTCTGGCATCTGAATTACACTTCCTTAATATTAATACGTGGAACACGTTATGAACTTGCTACAGGTTCGGGGGTAGGGCTAGCTCATATGCTAACTTCCCAAACGTCTTAATATATCCAAGGGTCCAACAATTGGTGGACTTAGCTTTCCTTTCTTTCCGAATCTCATCAATCCTTTCCAAGGGATACCTATAACATTTCTAGGTCCCCTATTTCGTACTCTTTATCCTTTCGTGTCAAATCAACATACTTATCATGTCCATCTTGGGCTACTACCAGCCGTCCTCTGATTAGATCTATCATATCCTTGGTCCTTTGGACTACTGCGGGTCCGAGCATCTTGCGCTCTACAACTTCATCCTAACATAAGGGAGATCGACATTGTCTTCCTTCAAGGATCTCCTAAGGCGACATCTCGATAATGACATATGATCTATTGTCGTAAGATAACTCAATCCGAATTAAGTGATCATTCCAAATTCTTTCAAGTCTATTACACAGACTCTCATCATAGCTTCCAATCATTAGAGCTCTTGCTTCTCAATACCCATTCTTTTCCAGTTCGTAATCGCTACTACCTTCCGTTCCTAATATTATACGGGTTATACTTTTGCTTGTTAGCGTTCTATAACCTTTTAATAACCACGTCAACCTTAGTATCACGAATGTGTTCCCATTCCGCATACTACCACCACTTTATTACTCCTTTTTCAGTTGTTTCTATTTTCCAAAATTTGATCAATCAAATAGAAGTAAAGGAATTTGTTGAGAGATCACTATGATCATGAACACTTGTTATATTGCATAGTTAGTACAGAAGGTGGCCAGCCTTTAGTACTTGACAAGCAATTAAACAACATGTGGTATCCTACTAGGCTTCTATCACAAAGATAGATAGTCATTCGGCAATACCTCCCCTTCTGGAAGGGTTGTTCTTCTCAGCTTACATGAAATGAAAAGAAGAGAAAAGAACGAACTGAAGAGAATTGTATATATGAAAAAAAATATACTGCCACAAAATATCTGGCTTGGAACCTACCTCTGAACTATAGAGGTTTGTCATAGAAGAACAAAACATTTATGTATTTATATCAACATCAAGTATTATAGCATCGCATTTCACGTGCCTAAATATTTTCGCTATCCCGTCCATCATTCTATGGACCCATGCTCTTCCTCGAGCTTATACACAATTACCTTTGAAACTCCCTCGACATCGAAAATCGAATCTGGGATCTCATTCTAGACATCATCGTTACTTGAATTCTATGCTTGCACCGCAACCTTCCTTGTATAATAATACGACTCTCTATTGATAAGAAAGAATAATTATTCACTAGGTAGATACTCTACTTAATTAGTCTATCAATGATAACTTATACACTACCACTACCCGATTAGTGGTACTCAATCTCAACACCCATTCCAATACAACTCTCACGGTTGTAATCAGCTCATTACTCGCAGAATCATTGCTGCCTTACTAAGGTCCACCACTGACCTACTGTAGTCATTCATTTTCCATGAAGTCTTAATAACTAACCATACGGAGTCCATCCATCTCGTATCTAATTCTCCTAAGGAGTTAACATAACCACCAATCACAATTCATGAAGAACACTCCAAACTCTGACGTACTTTCATGACATGAAGCAGATAAAAGTGCAGAAGAGTTTCAATCAAAGCAACGATAGCAGGTTAATACCATTCTTAATCATACGCCCTAAATAGAAGAATTAACTCAAGGGTTCATCTAGTCCTTTTTGAAACATGGTCCTGGCTTATCTCAAGATAGGACCTTCTAAGATAGATAGCCCGTTCATGGCGATTACACGAATTAAACATTTACCAACTACTATTACGGTTGGGTATTGCACAGTCATCAGAAGGAATGTCAGTCTTCCAAACCATAATTCAACCTTCACATTTTTTTAACCATCATCACTGTATTCTTTTGGCACACGCGCCTATAATTATCCACTTACCTTTAAAGTGTCGGCCACCTCTTTGGCCTTTCCTGATAGTAAAATTTCCTTACAGCCAATGTCGTTTTAACCACCTCCAAATAAATTTTCTACCTTATTTCAATCACAGCTTGTGTGAAGATGTTTTCCTTAAAATCTGATGAGTAAAAAAAAATATCACCATTTTTCCATAAGTTATTGCCTCAATCTTTAGAGGTTAATCACTGTCACGACTGACTCTCAATCATACTTAGAACATCTTTTATCCTAGGCCCTAATTGCCCTGACAATTTCAACCTTTACTGGTTCGATCCATACTTTCTCGTGGTTTAACACGTGCCCCACTTGGCAACATCATAATTACGTCATATTTCCTTTATCAACATTTCTATTCTTGAGAATTTTGAATATTACCTTTCTCCTTGTAAAACCTCTAAGGTTATCCTTGAATCGTTCCTCCTGTATTCCCTAGATACAGGGCATATCAAAATACCATATACTAATACTAGAATCATTGTCTATATACTTTTGAAAAAAAAATTCTCCACTGATTCTTTAAAGGTTGTTATTACCTTAATCCTTTCCAATTCATACTGTCAAATTTCATATTATCCCTATTAAGGGTGAAATGCCAACCTTTATGCATTCCCCTAGGATTCATTTTAAGTTACCGATGTTCTATCCTTAATTCCACCTTTGAAAAGGTACATGCATCCATCCATGGATAAATAAAGTCATATATCCCTGATAAGGGTATCTTATTCAACATTCCCCATCTCGATAGTCTATACCTCACTTCATAATAGCATCCTTATTCAAATCGAGGTCAATCCATATGGCCTCCAAAAGATAACAATGGTCATCCGCTTGTCTTGCCTAATTTGGTAACGATAACAAGGATGTTCTGGAAGATATTGGTCGTGTTCAACGTGAACTTCTTCTTAATAATTCCTTATTTACTTTTGTTGTTTCTCAACAGTCACCTCAATGTTGGGATATCTCTCATATCTGGCGTCTCCCTTTCTGGGTATTAAGCCACCGCTCTTACACTTCACATTCTTGAAGGTCACTTCCTTCATCCAATTTTCCTAGTTTCTTACTTTCTTGTCTCCTCAGTCTATTCGCGTCTCATTGTCTATCCTTCGAATTATCTCAAGGTTTCCTCGAATCTTTCCAACTTACAGGGGATAAAATATATGTATCTCTTATACCTTCAACCATCAATTTAACTCATGGTGAATCACTCTCATCCGGACGATTACATACTTTTCTATTTCTATTTCTACGAGTCTTTAGGGTTTCCTCATACCCAACTCCTTTATCATTCCTCAAACTCTCTTGCCTTTATATTCCTTTCCACTTCATTTTCCTTTTTATTTTCCTTTCTCTTATCATTATTTCATGAACCAACATAACATAAGCATTGATTTCATACATCCCGTCATTCTGGATTCGTGTCCTCAGAACGAATCTTGACAACTTTTACAACTTAGATTCATAATTCATCATACTCGTCTGCCTTTGTTCTGACTCTAAAGCTTTTACACTATCTCCATAACCTTGGGAATTACTTTCCCGAAAACAATTGACTGAACTTTAATCAGTTTATTCTAACCTCTGGCTCCGTGCCTTTCTTGGTCTTTCACCAGTAGTGGCCCTTCTCTTAGGAGGGTAAGTGACAAAAATAGTCTTTTGTGATCCGTCTATCATTTAGAATCTAAAATGATTCCTATATTTCCTTTAGCCAGGCCCTTGCCTCGACTGGGTCAGCTTGTTCCTTGGAACTCTAAGAGCTTAGCGACTTAAAGAACCTGAAAGAATTTCTCACCGCATTGTTTCCTCAAGGTGGTGGTTGGGAATAATAGTCTAAGTTCTTTTTAGACAGGTCCATGAATTGCCGTATAGGAGTACCGTCTTGGGTCTCCTTATCTCGCTCGACTTTTGTTTCCTCAGTCTAAATGTTTCTTCCTACTCCCCATACTTGGAGTCATCTTTTAATTTAAAATCTTCATTTTCCACTTTATTATTTTCCGGGTTCTTTATATCTTAATTGCGACCTCCCTGATTATCACGTTCAGGGTTTGCTCTAAATCTTATTCCTCAAACTAGCTTTCATCTAAGATTTCATCTTTAGGCTCTTGAACATTTGGAACCCAATTTCTATAGGAATGCCTCATTATTCCTTTATCATCTTTCTCGGTATGAATCTCATATCTATTTGTTGGCTCTCTGCCTTCATTCATCACTTTTACTGGCACAATATTTTCTTTTCCAATAATTCGGGCTGTATTGCAATCTCAAACAGCTTTTCGGTACCGGCTCCGGTTACCTTCACTTCTATTTCCATTTTCTCAAAATCTCTTATAAACTCCCCAAAAGACATTATCATCTTGAGTCTCTCCTTTTTACTAAGGGCATCAGCCACCACATTGGCTTTCCCCCGAATGATAAAGAATCTCATAATCGTAATCCTTGATTAGCTCTAACCGCCTCCTCTGGCGTATGTTGAGCTCTTTCTACGCAAAAATGTACTAGAGCTCCTATGGTTTGTGTAAATCTTGCACTTCTCTCCATACAAGTAGTGCCTCCAATCTTTAGGGAAAAACTATTGCCACGAGCCCAAGCTCATGGGTGGGGATATCGAATTTTATACTTCCTTAATTGTCTTGACGCAGACGCGATTATCTTGCTGTGCTATATAAGAAGCACCCTAATTCCTTATGCGAAGCGTCACTTACAAATCACAAAATCTCCTTTTCCATCCGGCAACGCCATCATAGGGGCCGTCACCAATCTTTGCTTCAGTTCTTAAAATCTTTTCTCGTATTTCTCTGTCCATTCGAACTTCTCAGTCTTACGAGTAAGCCGCGTTAAAGGGGCTACTATCTTTACAACTTGAACGAACCTCCGGTAGTGACCGGCCAATCCTACCTCTGGTAGTTTCCCTAACCATGGTCATCAATTCCTCAGTGGTCCTTTATTCATTCTTGTCAGGATCCTCCATGGGATCCTCCTCAATAACTATCCCTTCTAGGACAACATCATCAACCGCTACATCCTCACTATCAACATCATCTGGTCCTGCATTAGGACACTCTATCGGATCCGCAATCCGATCTCCAATTAGTAATAAAATATCATCGCGATGTTGCTCCTCAACCTCAGGGTTCGGAGTCCCGCTACCATATACGATAACGAACTACGCTCCTATCACGATATTTATAAGGGTTCCCGTAAGGGTTTTAACTGTCAGTACCACGTTAAGTAGCCCGACTATGAACTTGGCAAGAGTTCTTATTATCTTAGTTAACTTATTATCTTAGTTAACTTAATATCTTAACGTCCCATCATCTCTGAGGTTTATAACGCTTAGCTCTGATACCATTTCTGTAACACCCCCAGATCCGGGGTCGGGGATCCGGGTCGTCACGGTCTTTCTTTCCACAATATCACTTCACTTAATTAATAATAAATAACCTTATGCTGTGACCCCACGCTAACACACACCACAACCCGTTATAGTCTCAGAGATGAAATTTAAATAAGTACAAGTCTTTGAATCCACAATTTAAAAGTTATTACAACCCGAAATGATTACTTGATAAATTTACAGTTAATTGCCATTATCTGCCACAAGTTATAATTATACATAATTGATTCTCAAAAGTAGATGGTCTGATCTACAATAGATCTACCTCTGCAGCTATAGCAGCTACAACATCAACGGGAAGACGCGGGACGCTTCCCACGCGCTTGCGCTGGGTCTGCTGGAGTCTGGCCATCTTTCCTAACTGTTGTTGTGTGATGAAGAAATAAAGCAAGGGTGAGCAGCAAGCCCACCAAAATAATATGTATAATGATTTACAATATATGAGCCTACTCATAATACTCATGAAAGTCTTGGTCAAAAGAAATGAACCAAGTTTGATATCTTAATGCGATGAAGTCGCAAAATATTCAGTATATATACATATATACTTTTCAAAATATTGGAAGTCCTCTTCCATGCATAATATACACAAAGTCCCAGTGTATAACTGTATATAAAAAAATATCGTTGCAAGGTGATCTCATATATCTAACCTTGTCTCAACATTTTTCTGAAAATCTTTGTCATTCATAAGACAATTATTAATTAGATATAAGTTTAAAAGATGAAGTTACCAAATACTTCACTACACTTATATCATTCCCAAATACTACTTGAACTACCACCGTTCAAGTTATAATCAATTTCAAAAGTTCATCCCACTGATGAGACCACAAGATAAGACTTGAATAGATTCAATCTTTGAAATATTATTGAATGAAAAAGTTATGAGATACTTTATTTAGTCCCGATATATATATATCCACATACATATATCCCTTTAAACATTTCCTGGAACCTCTGTTATGCAAAGTATGAACAGAGTTTGAAACATCCAATGAATTTTGGAAAGGAAAAGAATTTTGGCATAAACCCGATATCTCGCTGATCAGGCAAAGATACCAATAAGTAACCTTTTCTACTAGTAGATGGACGAATTCCCCACTGGTCATCACCCTGGTCATAATTAAGACCTATGCTGGACTGCCACTCAGCCACTTATGCATTTGATGGACTCCCACTGAGCCACTTACACAATAATAGACCGTACCCCGGCCTGTCGCTTATGCCGACTCAATGAGAGGGGCTTACTTCCCGAACGTTGGGCAAGTAATCAATTCATTTACCAAATCTGCAACCTTGTTGCGAATATAAAATACACCACAGAGCCGGATTCCCCAGGTTTTGAGCGAGTATTTAAATCCCCTTAAAAGGAAGATCTTAAATATAAAAATGAGTTTTGGGATCCGCTCTGACTTTTAAAAATCATTTTGAAGACTCGAAAACACTTTAAAGAGTGTTTGGAGTAAGGCTGATTTAATGAAGTAAATCAGTCCCCAGAATATTTTAGAAAATGACTGAATATTATTATTTAAATAATATTCCCATAAAGAATAATCTTTATAAAAATAATTGAAGCAGAAGTATTAAAACTTATACTTGAAACGAGTATTAAATAACCAAAGATATACTTATATGAAAGTATTATCTTTATTTGAATAATCGAAAATAAGTTTGATTATTGACACCTTATTCTTTAATAAAATAAAGAATATACCTCAGCAAATAATCGGAGTCATAGATCCTCAAATGAATATTCAAATAATATTCATAATAATATAAAAGAGTCATAAGTCCTCGAATGAATATTCAAATAATATTCAGATAAATAAATAAAAGGAGTCATAAGCCCTCGAATAATATTCGAAATAATATTCAATAATAAAATAAAGTTTCAAGTTATCGAATAAACCTTATTCGATTAATAGTTTGGAAAACTATAACCATATATATATAAATATATAAATATATATATATATATATATCCATATCCATATATATAAAATCTACTCGGGATCCTCGACTCCCGGTTTTTGAAAATATTTTCACCTTTGGGTCCCTATACTAAGGGTATATGCAAGTTACCGCTATCCTCTAGCATAGGTATTATCAACTGAACCAACAGATATATATTGAAAGAATATGAAACAGGCATGCATATATATACCATAGCAGCATGCTTCAATATATTGCAACATTTGCTAATATAAACATCATGCATCTATCGCAAGATAATGCATATACATATATACATCACAACAACAGTATAACGGGTAGAAAACTTGCCTGAGCGACTGGGGGTTACGAATGGCTCGGGACGAGTCTGGTAACCTATAAACAACAAGTAAGTTGGAATTAAACCAAAGTCACTTGTGAATCTATACTTTAACTAACTTAGACTCTAACGCTTGTTTTGCGCTCACTGATTCGCTTAAGTCACTCGGGTACCCTCGGCTCCACCATTTTTAATAATTTAACCTTTACGAGTTTTAAAGCGATTCCTTCGCGAGTGACTTACCAACTGCCTAAAACACTTACCATAAATGTTTCATGCATTAATTAACCCTTTTTGGTCTTTAACCTACATTTCAAAGTAAGGCGAGGGAAAAAGTTTCGTTCGCGAAACGCCGTTACTTGAAACGGTCGTTTCTCCTAAACCGTAAATCGGAATCGAACGAACTACATATCAAAACGAAGCTCGTAACATGAGCTATCTAAACATGGCAGTGGTCACAATCTAGCAGGGGGTTCTAGGGTCCTAATGCTATGCACAAAAACAGTCCAAAGAAAATCGGACGTTACGACGGCTATGTTTACGCGATTTCCCATTTTTTAAACTATCCACAATCAACACAAACCATCCTCAAATCCACACACAACAAACACCCATCCTTATCACATCATAACAATCCCAACCAATTCAATTTTTAATCATTCATACATATGCTTAAACCTAACTTCAATCATACTTAAGTTTCTTTAAATCAAAACCACAAAATTACCATCTCATTTCACTACCATTCCAAATCTCAAACTCTAATCATAACAACAAGATACCATAACATCCTACTCATCAAAATCACCTTATAATATATAAGAACCCAGGGTTTGAAAATGGTATACCTTCCTTGGATTGGTGGGTGGAGCTAGGAAGCCTTAAGAAGCTTGGAGAAGCCTTAGGAAAGCTTGGATCTTCAAGAAAAACAAGAAAAAGTTCAAGTTAAAAACTTGAAAACACTATTCATTGTCTTCTTCATTGATTAAATGGAGAAGCTAGAGAAAGAATTAATGGCTTAAACTCATGATATAGCCATAACTAAGCATAAAGATGGTTAGGGAATTTTCTTACCAATTAAGGATGCTTGGATCTTGATTTTGAGAATTTTAGCTTTGAAAAAAAGTGAAAAGCCGAGAGCTAGGTGATGAACAAATGCCTTGGCTGATTTTTTTGATTTTTGATGAAATGATTTGCTAGCTTGGTTGGCTTGGTTTTGTTTTTGATTTAGCAAATTACTACCTTGCCCTTGAATTTGTGTGGTCCTTAATCAACCACACCTCCCTTCTTCCCATGTCATGCTTACCTCATCCTCATGATGTCATCCTTCCTTCCTTGTCTTCTTTCTATTGGTTGGATGACATCACTCCCATTAATCCCTTTGATTAGCTTCCTAATCGTTTGCCTAATGACCGCTGATCTGTTATACGGTTCGCTTAACTTTCGTTCTCGTTTATCGTTTGAAGGATCATACCCGGGATCTTATTACTTAGGTTCCCTTAACCTTTCTCAATACATTATATTCCTTTTTATGATCCTCTATTATAATCCTTTAATTTAAATCCTTTTTATCCTGTTACCTTATACTCAATTCTCTCCGTACCTTATGGATTTCCGGGAAAAACCAAAGTGTTCGGAATTGGATTCTGACGATCTTTACATACACTTATATACTTCATAGAGTACTAATAATATCCCAGAATATCCATAACAGAACCCCTACATAGTGTGGCATGAAAAGTTTTCTCATTCAGCAAAAACACTATTCATAAGGGTTTCAAAATTTTCCAAAAATTGGGGTTATTACAGGCGACCTCCCTGACTATCACGTTCAGGGTTTGCTCTAAATCTTATTCCTCAAACTATGGCTCTCATCTAAGTTCTCATCCTTACGCTCTTGAACTTTCGGAACCCAAATTCTATAGGAATACCTCATTATTCCCTTATCATCTTTCTCGATATTAATCTTTTATCTAATTGTTGGCTCTCTGCCTTCATTCATAACTTTTTCTGGCACAATATGATCTTTTCCAATAATTCGAGCTGTATTGCAATCTCAAACAGCTTTTCGGTACCGGCTCCGGTTACCTTCACTTCTATTTCCATTTTCTCAAAATCTCTTATAAACTCTCCAAAAGACATTATCATCTTGAGTCTCTCCTTTTTACTAAGGGCATCAGCCACCATATTGGCTTTCCCCGAATGATAAAGAATCTCCCAATCATTATTCTTGATTAGCTCTAACTGCCTCCTCTGGCATATGTTGAGCTCTTTCTACGTGAAAATGTACTAGAGCACTTATGGCTTAGGTAATTCTCGCACTTCTCTCCATACAAGTAGTGCCTCCAATCTTTAGGGTAAACTATTGCCACGAGCCTAAGCTCATGAGCGGGGATATCGAATTTCATATTACCTTAATTGTCTTGACATGTACGCGATTACCTTACCGTGCTGCATAAGCACGCACCCTAAGCCCTTGTGCGAAGCGTCACTACACTTCACAAAATCTCCTTTTCCATCCGGCAACGCCAGCATAGGGGCCATCACCAACCTCTGCTTCAGTTTTTGAAAGCTGTTCTCGCATTTCTCTGTCCATTCGAACTTCTCAGTCTTACGAGTAAGCCGCGTTAAAGGGGCTACTATCTTTACAACTTGAACGAACCTCCGGTAGTGACCGGCCAATCCTACCTCTGGGAGTTGCCCTAACCATGGTCATCAATTCATCAGTGGTCCTTTATTCATTCTTGTCAGGATCCTCCACGAGATCCTCCTCAGCAACAATCCCATCTAGGACAACATCCTCAACCGCTACATCCTCAATATCAACATCATGCGGTCCTGCATTAGGACACTCTATCAGATCCACAATCCGATCTCCAATTAGTAATAAAACATCATCGCGATGTTGCTCCTCAACCTCAGGGTTCGGAGTCCCGCTACTGTGACGCCCTCCAAACCCGGGGTCTAGATTTGGGGGTCACTTGCCACTAAATTATAATAAAATAATCACAGCGGAATAATATAATAAATACGACCCCTTTACCTGCACTGGATCGATCACAGGTTATAGTATGGAACAGGCATTACTACAAATCAAGTGTTATTACAAACCATAAGTCTAATTAGTTTTACAGATTATTCAAATTTTATTACAAACCTCTAGACTATCCAAGCGTCCCAAAACAGTCTACCTGGAATACACACCACTGTTTACAAGCACTCGACTTCTGGTCAAACTTGGGACTCAAGCCTGCTCTGGCTTAGCTGAAATATTAGAATAATAAACAAGTATGAGCGAAAGAAATGCTCAGCAAGCAGTATAAAGTTTGTAAATGAACAACAATAACAATATCTGAGTAAAATCAGAAGCTGATATAAACTTTAAAGTTTAAGCGACAGTTTAATAAAACACAATTATGCACTATGCTGTTCCTGATGATCAGTCATGAAACAACACCGGTATCCCGCAGCCATACCGTAAATATAGGTATCGATATCCCGCAGCCATACCGTACCTATTGGATATCCATGAAGAAGGCATATATTCGCCTAGCAAGATATTACACTTTCGTATAATAACTCACGCTGGACCGGTGCCTCGGTCTCTTGTGCTAACCAAGAATCAATTCACGAAACAATTTTTGATTAAAGGAGTCGAATCAATGACATCCTTATCTATTCAACTCCCCATATCATATGGTCCGGAGTTATCTCAACAACTGATGGCGAAATAACTAGAATAATTAGTTATTTGCTAATCTCAATTCAATGTTCCACTGTATAGAGTGATTTATAGCGAAATACATAAAACGTTTAACTATTCTGAACTTAGAATAGTATGGAAATCGAAAGAATAAAGTTCGGAGTCAATATCAATTGAATGATAAATGAAAATAAAGGTACTTGCATAATATAATTCAAAATAAACGTCACCTGAACAATAAGTGAAGTTTGGGGTACTTGCCTGGTATGCTCGATAACCTCTTACTATAACTCTGCTTATAGATGCTGGCTACTATCTCCGTCTAACACTTGACTGTACTCCTTGCTACTCGATTCTATAAACAAAAGGACTATCTTAAGTGACAGAACTAAACTCAATCGACGTAACTATACGTCTTGACATCTACCCGACTGTTCATAACTAAGCATGGCATATTAAACTGTAACAGATAGCATGTATATCACGTAACACGTAATCATGGCATTTATATAACACGTACTCACATATTTCATGTAATACATAAGTCAAATCATTAAAAGATACGTCTCAGTGCATTCAGAATGAAAATTAGATCAATATTAGCATTTACTGATCAAATACCGACTTAAACTGATATACAAATCAAATGACATTGCAATATAAAAGAAATTAGGTCTCAAAAGTATTTTTATTGGAAGCGCAATATTTTTCTGAGTCTGTACGCGTTCGTTTCGTATTAAACGGACGAACGGTTTAATTATTATGAATAAAATAAGGAATAAATAGATTTAAATCAATTAATAATAATATTAACTGATTTTTAAATACCAAAATATAATTTTTAAAACCTAAAAATAATTTTTAGGAATTATTTGAATTAATTATAAATAATTTACATTTATTTAACTATTTATAAATAAAATTAATTGATTAATTGATTTTTAATCAACTAATTAAATTTATAAATAATTAACTAAAATGAATTATAAATAATTAAATCAAATTGTATTTTTGAAAATAATTAAAGAAAATAATTTTTAGAATTTAAAATAATTAAATACATAATTTTTAGAATTTTAAAATAATTATTAAATGGTTTTTGAAATTAAATAAATGATTTTCAAAAATAGAAAATAAATTTTTTAAAATAAATAAAACAGAAAATCCCACAAACAAGTTTTTAGGGCTGGGGTTTGGGGAATAAAAATCAAAACCGGGTCAAGGGTATTGGGTTTCCGGGTCCTGCAAGAACCCTAACGGGTCTGTATGAATGTGGCCGGAAATTCCCGCCGGTTTCTGGAATTTCCAGATTCCGGTCGCCGGGAAACTTTCCGGCGTGGTTCCGGTGAAGCAAAACGCTTCCTTTCAGGCTGCTGTTTTGCCGTACTTTAGATTCCTGCTTTCACCAACTCCACAACCCAGCCAACAGTAGCCCCAAACGAACTAAAGTTCGTCTTCTCCGGCGAGCTCAACGCCAAGTCTGACCACCCAAATCGGAAAACTCCGATTTTAACCAAATCGGTACCAAAATTCAAGTTTAAATTACCAAAATGAAGCTCAGAACAAGTACAAACTAATCCAATCATCAAATATAACCAAGAACATCATTATAATCAAGAAAATCGATTTGAAAAATTCATAAAAACTTAGAACTCGACTTTAGCACTCCGGGAATCAAACAACACCTATTTATAATCAAATCGACTGTAAACCATCATCTAAAGCTATCTGTAACATCAAAATCAATCAAAAATCAACACAACTCAAGAACGATTTCAAGAACAAAACTAAAAAAATCGATTTTTCGAAGTACTATACCTCAGATATTGAAATTGGTATGGTTAGAAAGGGCTTGAAACGAGGATCAGATTGATATGCAGAGCGTTTGATTTGGCTTCCTGGTTTGTTCAAAATCATCAATTGAAAATCTGAGAAAGAATCTCACCCCCAATTTGTTCATGAATTTCTGAATTTTTTTATATATAAAAAAAATGAAAAAAAATAAATAGTTGGCTGGTATTTATATTTTTACAGAATTTATCTCCCAAAATAAATTAAGGGTGTTTTTATCCCCTAATTACAATAATTAGGGCCCCAAAATAATAATTACGGGGGAATAATTTTAAAAATGATAAAATATAAAATTAATGTCAAAATTCCCCAAAAATTGCGAATAATTCGAAAATACAAAAATAATGGGTATTTGAAATACGAATAATTTTATAAAAATAAAAACATCGATTTTGTGGGGTTTGTCGTCCCGGTGGGGTCCCGGTCCGTTGATTTTTGAAAAACAAAAACGATCCCTAAATTACCCGAAAATCCCGAAAACACGTAAAATACATTCAAACGCACATAAAATCATATAAAACAGGTATCTTAATAAAGATGCTAATAATACGCGTCCCGATTGCAAATAAGTTCTTATAATTACAATTTAAACATATTTTTAATCAATCGAAAAAATTTCTGGCCCGCACAAAAACACACATAACAGTTATAACATCTCATATCATAGCAACAATTACTTTAAATTTATAAAACACACAATATTTATTTATTTAACATATAATATTCACATAATTTTCCCGGATATTACAGCTACCATATACGATAACGAACTACGCTCCTATCACGATATTTATAAGGGTTCCCATAAGGGTTTTAACTGTCAGTATTACGTTAGGTAGCCCGACTATGAACTTGGCAAGAGTTCTTATTATCTTTGTGAACTTATTATCTTAACGTCACATCATCTCTGAGGTTTATAACGCTTGGCTCTGATACCATTTCTGTAACACCCCCAGATCCGGGGTCGGGGATCCAGGTCGTCACGGTCTTTCTTTCCACAATATCACTTCACTTAATTATTAATAAATAACCTTATGCTGTGACCCCACACTAACACACACCACAACCCGTTATAGTCTCAGAGATAAAATTTAAATAAGTACAAGTCTTTGAATCCACAATTTAAAAGTTATTACAACCCAAAATGATTACTTGATAAATTTACAGTTAATTGCCATTATCTGCCACAAGTTATAATTATACATAATTGATTCTCAAAAGTAGATGGTCTGATCTACAATAGATCTACCTCTGCAGTTATAGCAGCTACAACATCAACGGGAAGACGCGGGACGCTTCCCACACGCTTGCGCTGGGTCTGCTGGAGTCTGGCCATCTTTCCTAACTGTTGTTGTGTGATGAAGAAATAAAGCAAGGGTGAGCAGCAAGCCCACCAAAATAATATGTATAACGATTTACAATATATGAGCCTACTCATAATACTCATGAAAGTCTTGGTCAAAAGAAATGAACCAAGTTTGATATCTTAATGCGATGAAGTCGCAAAATATTCAGTATATATACATATATACTTTTCAAAATATTGGAAGTCCTCTTCCATGCATAATATACACAAAGTCCCAGTGTATAACTGTATATAAAAAAATATCGTTGCAAGGTGATCTCATATATCTAACCTTGTCTCAACATTTTTCTGAAAATCTTTGTCATTCATAAGACAATTATTAATTAGATATAAGTTTAAAAGATGAGGTTACCAAATACCCCAATATACTTATATCTTTCCCAATACTACTTGAACTACCACCGTTCAAGTTATAACCAGTTTCAAAAGTTCATCACATAGATGAGACTACAAGTTAAGACTTGAATAGATTCAATCTTTGAAATATTATTGAATGAAAAAAAAGTTACGAGATACTTTATTTAGTCCCGATATATATATATCCACATATATATCTCTTTAAACATTTCCTGGAACCTCTGTTATGTAAAGTATGAACAGAGTTTGAAACATCCAATGAATTTTGGAAAGGAAAAGAATTTTGGCATAAACCAGATATCTTGCTGATCAGGCAAAGATACCAATAAGTAACCTTTTCTACTAGTAGATGGATGAATCCCCCACCGGTCATCACCCTGGCCTCATAAGGACCTTGTGCTGGACCGCCACCCGGCCTCTTACGCGTTGATGGACTGCCACCCAGCCACTTACACAATAATAGACCGTACCCCGGCCTGTCGCTTATGCCGACTCAATTAGATGGGCTTACTTCCCGAACATTGGGCAAGTAATCAATTCATTTACCAAAACTGCAACCTCGTTGCGAATATAAAATACACCACAGAGCCGGATTCCCCAGGTTTTGAGCGAGTATTTAAATCCCCTTAAAAAAAGAAGATCTTAAATATAAAAATGAGTTTTGGGATCCGCTCTGTAATAACCCCAATTTTTGGAAAATTTTTGAAACCCTTATGAATAGTGTTTTTGCTGAATGAGAAAAATTTTCATGCCACGCTATGTAGGGGTTCTGTTATTGATCTTATGGGATATTATTAGTACTCTATGTGGTATATAAGTGTATGTAAAGATCGTCAGAATCCAATTCCGAACACTTGGATTTTTCCCGGAAATCCACTAGATACGGAAAGGATTGAGTATAAGGTAACAGGATAAAACGGATTTAAATTAAAGGATTATAATAGAGGATCATAAAAAGGAATATAATGTATTGAGAAGGGTTAAGGGAACCTAAGTAATAAGATCCCGGGTATGATCCTTCAAACGATAAACGAAAACGAAAGTTAAGCGAACCGTATAACAGATCAGCGGTCATTAGGCAAACGATTAGGAAGTTAAGCAAAGGGATTAGAGGGAGTGATGTCACCCAACCAATGAGAGGAGGACAAAGAGGGTAAGATGACATCACAACATGACATAGGCATGACATGGGAAGGAAGGAGGTGTGGTTGAATGAGAACCACACAAATTCAAGGGCAACAAGGTAATTAACTAAATCAAACACAAAAACAAGCCAACCAAGCCAAGCAAAATCATTTTTCATGAAAATCAAAAAGAACCAAGGCTTGTTCTTGAAGAGCTCTCGGCTTTTTACTATTCAAAAGAGCAAGAAATTCAAAATCAAAGATCCAAGCTTCCTAAATTGGTGAGTTAATTCCCTAATCATCTTCATGCTTAGTTAGGGCTATATCATGAGTTTAAGCCATCAATTCCTTCTCCATCTTCTTCATTTAATCAAAGAAGAATACTATGAATAGTGTTTTCAAGTTTTTAACTTGAAGTTTTTCTTGTTTTCCTTGAAGATCCAAGCATTCCTAAGACTTCTCAAAGCTTCTTAAGGCTTCCTAGCTCCTCCCACCACTTCAAGGAAGGTATACCATCTCCAAACCCTAGATTCCTATGTATTATAAGATGATTTTGATTAGTAGGATGATATTGTAGCTTGATGTTGTGATTTAGAGTTTGGGATTTGAAATGGTATTGAATTGGAATGGTAAATGTTGTTGTTTTGATTAAAAGAACTTAAGAATGGTTAAAGTTAAGCTTAGGCATAAGTATGAATGTTAAAATTGAATTGGTTGGGGTTGTTATGATGTGATAAGGATGGATGTTGGTTGTATGTTGGATTTGAGGTTGAATTGGGTTGGTTTTGAATGGTTTAAAATTGGGAAATCGCGTAAACATAGCCGTCGTAACGTCCGATTTTCTTTAGAATGTTTTTGTGCATAACATTAGGACCCGAGAACCCCCTGCTAGATTATGACCATTGCCATGTTTAGATAGCTCATGTTACGAGCTTCGTTTTGATATGTAGTTCGTTCGATTCCGATGCACGGTTTAGGAGAAACGACCGTTTCAAGTAACGGCATTTCGCGAACGAAACTTTTCCCCTCGCCTTACTTTGAAACATAGGTTAAAGACCAAAAAGGGTTAATTAATGCATGAAACATTTAAGGTAAGTGTGTTAGGCAGTTGGTAAGACACTCGCGAAGGAATCGCCTTAAAACTCGTAAAGGTTAAATTATTAAAAATGGTGGAGCCGAGGGTACTTGAGTGACTTAAGAGAATCAGTAAGCACAAAACGAGCGTTAGAGTCTGTGTTGGTTAGAGTATAGATGTACAAGTGACTTTGGTTTAATTCTAACTTACTTGTTGTTTATAGGTTACCAGACTCGTCCCGAGCCATTCGTAACCCCCAGTCGCTCAGGCAAGTTTTATACCCGTTATAACTGTTGTGGTGATGAGTATATGTATATGCATTATCTTGCGATAGATGCATGTTGGTTAATTAGCAAATGTGGTATATATTGAAGCATGCTGCTATGGTATATATATATGCATGCCTGTTTCGTATTCTTTCCATATATAATTGTTGATAATACCTATGCTAGAGGATAGCGGTAATTTGTATATACCCTTAGTATAGGGACCCAAAGGTGGAAATATTTTCTAAAACCGGGAGTCGAGGATCCCGAGTAGATTTTGTATATATGGATATAAATATATATATATATATACTTATATATATATATGGTCATAGTTTTCAAAACTATTAATCGAATAAGGTTTATTCGATAACTTTAACTTTATTTTATTAATGAATATTATCTTGAATATTCATTCGAGGACTTATGACTTCTTTATTTTATTTAATGAATATTATTTTGAATATTCATTCGAGGGCTTATGACTCAGCTTATTTTATTTATTGAATATTATTTGAATATTCATTTGAGGATCTATGACTCCGATTATTTTCTGAGATATATTCTTTATTTTATTAAAGAATAAGGTGTCGATAATCAAACTCACTTTTGATTATTCAAATAAAGATAGTACTTTCGTATAGGTATATCTTTGGATATTTAATATTCATTTCAAGTATAAGTTTCAAAACTTCTACTTCAATTATTTTTATAAAGATTATTCTTTATGGAAATATTATTTAAATAATAATATTCAGATATTTTCTAATATATTGGGACTGATTTATTTTGTTAAATCAGCATTACTCCAAACATTCTTAAAAATGTTTTGCGAGTCTTCAAAATAATTTTTAAAAGTTAGAGCGGATCCCAAAACTCATTTTTATATTTAAGATCCTCCTTTCGAAGGGGATTTAAATACTCGCTCAAAACCTGAGGGATCCGGCTCTGTGGTGTGTTTTATATTCGCAACAAGGTTGCTGTTTTGATAAATGAATTGATTACTTACCCAACACTCGGGAAGTAAAATTCTTGGAACAAGTTAATCCATTAACAGGCATCGCCTGGGAAATATCGGTGAGTTCTCCTTTCCAAATAGATACGACTTCTTGGTGGAGCCGTATCAACAAGTTTCTACTTGGGGAAAGTGGGGACGAGCTTTACGTTTCAGAGTCATGGATTTCATCTGAACTAGGAGTGGCGTAAGTGGCCGAGTAGCGCCGGCCCAGCCTTATTATATTGGCCCAAATGGCCTGGAAGTTCCGCTAAGGCGGTCCATTCCTTAGGAGTTCAGTGTTCGGTTGACAAGTAAATCCGACAGGTTCTCCTCTACATGTAGAAAATGGTGGGGTTGCACTACTACGACTGATCATCGTAAGTGGTCTTCCTGGCGCGGCAAACTCCCGTAATGAGTTCATCATCCAATTGGATATTTCTGCAACACTACCCAGAGCACTTCGATAGAAAGGCTACGGTTGGGCGATTGTTGAGTGTTGGCAGGGTCAAGTTTTCAAAATGATGTTTGCATCAAATGAAGTATCTCAAAACTTCATTTTATTTTGATGATATTTTAAAGGTTGAATCTATTCAAGTATTATCTTGTAGTCTCATCTATGTGATGAACTTTTGAACTAATTATAACTTGAACGGTGGTAGTTCAAGTAGTATTTGAAAAGGATATAAGTATATTGGAGTATCTTGTAACTTCATCTTTTAAACTTATATCTAGTAAATGATTATCTTATGCATGGCAAAGATTTTCAGAAAAAAACGTTGAGACAAGGTTAGATATATGAGATCACCTTGCAACGATATTTTTTTATACAGTTATACACTGGGACTTTGTGTATATTATGCATGGAAGAGGACTTCCAATATTTTGAAAAGTATATATGTATATATACTGAATATTTTGCGACTTCATCGCATTAAGATATCAAACTTGGTTCATTTCTTTTGACCAAGACTTTCATGAGTATTATGAGTAGGCTCATATATTGTTAATCATTATACATATTATTTTGGTGGGCTTGCTGCTCACCCTTGCTTTCTTCTTTCATCACACAACATCAGATAGATAAGATGAACAGGACCAAGCTCCCAATTCGCAAGCGGATAGGAAACGTTCTGCAGCTTTCTGGAAGCGTTCAGGCCGCTGTAGCTGAGGTAGAAATTACCAATAGGCTAAGTTTTCAACTAGTAATGTACCAGACTTATGTATATTATGAATTGTAATAATGGCAAAGAAATGTAAATTTATTCAGAAACCTTTTTAAGGTGTATTGACTTAATTGTGGAATAAAACGACTTGTGATTATTTTTGGATATTCATCTCTGAGACTATAACTTGTGGTGTGTGTGTGTATATTGTGGGGTCACAGTAAAGAGTAGTTGATTGTTTAATAAGATTGGGTGTTGTTAAGGGAAGTGGAACTCGTGATAACCTGGATCCCCGACCCCGGATTTGGGGGTGTTACAGAAGTGGTATCAGAGCTAAGCGTTATAAACCTCAGAGATGATGGGACGTTAAGATAATAAGTTCACAAAGATAATAAGAACTCTTGCCAAGTTCATAGTCGGGCTACCTAACGTAGTACTGACAGTTAAAACCCTTATGGGAACCCTTATAAATATCGTAATAGGAGCGTAGTTCGTTATCATATATGGTAGCGGGACTCCGAACCCTGAGGTTGAGGAGCAACAGCGCGATGATGTTTTATTACTAATTGGAGATCGGATTGTGGATCTGATAGAGTGTCCTAATGCAGGACCGGATGATGTTGATATTGAGGATGTAGCGGTTGAGGATGTTGTCCTAGAAGGGATAGTTGTTGAGGAGGATCCCATGGAGGATCCTGACAAGATTGGATAAAGGACCACTGATGAATTGATGACCATGGTTAGGTCGACTACCAGAGGTAGGATTGGCCGGTCACTACCGGAGGTTCGTTCAAGTTGTAAAGATAGTAGCCCCTTTAACGCGGCTTACTCGTAAGACTGAGAAGTTCGAATGGACAGAGAAATGCGAGAACAGCTTTCAAGAACTGAAGCAGAGGTTGGTGATGGCCCCTATGCTGGCGTTGCCGGATGGAAAAGGAGATTTTGTGAAGTGTAGTGACGCTTCGCACAAGGGCTTAGGGTGCGTGCTTATGCAGCACGGTAAGGTAATCGCGTACATGTCAAGACAATTAAGGTAATATGAAATTCGATATCCCCGCCCATGAGCTTAGGCTCGTGGCAATAGTTTTACCCTAAAGATTGGAGGCACTACTTGTATGGAGAGAAGTGCGAGAATTACCTAAGCCATAAGTGCTCTAGTACATTTTCACGTAGAAAGAGCTCAACATATGCCAGAGGAGGCAGTTAGAGCTAATCAAGAATAATGATTGGGAGATTCTTTATCATTCGGGGAAAGCCAATATGGTGGCTGATGCCCTTATTAAAAAGGAGAGACTCAAGATGATAATGTCTTTTGGAGAGTTTATAAGAGATTTTGAGAAAATGGAAATAGAAGTGAAGGTAACCGGAGCCGGTACCGAAAAGTTGTTTGAGATTGTAATACAGCCCGAATTATTGGAAAAGATCATATTGTGCCAAGAAAAAGTGATGAATGAAGGAAGAGAGCCAATAAATAGAGAAGAGATTAATACCGAGAAAGATGATAAGGGAATAATGAGGTATTCCTAAAGAATTTGGGTTCCAAATGTTCTAGAGCCTAAAGATGAAATCTTAGATGAAAGCTAGTTTGAGGAATAAGATTTAGTGCAAACCCTAAACGTGATAGTCAGGGAGGTCGCCATCAAGATAGAAGGAACCCATAACATAATGAAGTGGAAAATGAGGATTATAAATTAAAAGATGACCCCAATTATGGGGAGTAAGATGAAACATTTCATACTAAGGAAACAGAAAGTCGAGTAAGGAAAGGAGACCCGAGACGGTACTCCTATACGGCAATTCATGGACCTGTCTAGACAGAACTTAGACTATTATCCCCAACCACCACCTTGAGGGAACAATGCGGTAGGAAATTCTTTCATGACCTTTAAGTCGCTAAGCTCTCAGAGTTCCAAGGAACAAGCTGACCCAGCCAAGGCAAGAGCCTGGCTAAAGGAAATATAGGAATCATTTGAGATTCAAAATGATTGATGAACCACAAAAGACTGTTTTTGTCACTTACCCTCCTAAGAGAGAGACCACCCGCCGGTGAAAGACCAAGAAAGGCATGGAGCCAGAGGTTAAAATAAACTGATTTAAGTTCAGTCAATTGTTTTCGGGAAAGTAATTCCCAAAGATAAGGAGATAGTGTAAAAGCTTTGGAGCTAGAACAAAAGTGGATGAGTATGATGAATTATGAATCTAAGTTATAAAAGTTATCAAGATTCGTTCTGAGGACACGAATCCAGAATGACGGGATGTTTGGAATCAATACTTATGTTGTGTTAGTTCATGAAATAATGATAAGAGAAAGGAGAAAAAAAAAGAGAAGAAACTGAAGTGGAAAGGAATATAAAGGCAATAGAGTTTGAGGTATGATAAGGGAGTTGGGTATGAGGAAACCCTAAAGACTCGTAGCAATAGACATAGAAAAGTATGTAATCGTCAGGATGAGGGTGATTCACCATGAGTTAAAATAGATGGTTGAAGGCATAAGAGATACATATATAATTATCCCCTGTAAGTTGGGAGAATTCAATGAAACCTTGAGATAATTCGAAGGGTAAATAATGAGACGCGGATAGACTAAGGAGACAAGGAAGTAAGAAATTAAGAAAATTGGATGAAGGAAGTGACCTTCAAGAATGTGAAATGTAAGACTGGTGGCTCGATACTCAGAAAGGGAGACGCTAGGTATGAGAGATATACCAACATTGAGGTGACTGTTGAGATAAACAACAAAAGTAAATAAGGAATTATTAAGAAGAAGTTCACGTTGAACATGACCAATATCTTCCAGAATATCCATGTTATCATTACCAAATCAGGAAAGAAAAGCGGATGACCATTGTTATCTTTTGGAGGCCATATGGATTGACCTCAATTTGAATAAGGATGCTATTATGAAGTTAGGTATAGACTATCGAGGTGGGAATGATGAATAAGATAATCTATCAAGGATATATGACTTGATTTATCCATGGAAGGATGCAGGTACCTTTTAAAGGTGGAATTAAGGATAGAACATTGGTAACTTAAAATGAATCCTAGGGGAATGCATAAAGGTTGGCATTTCACCCTTAGTAGGGATAGTATGAGTTTGACAGTAGGATTTGTAAAGGGTTAAGGTAACAACAACCTTTAAGAATCAGTGGAGAAATTCTTCGGAAGTATATAGACAATGATTCTGGTATTAATAAATGGTATCTTGATATGCCCTGTATCCAGGGAATACAGGAGGAACGATTCAAGGATGACCCTAGAGGTTTTACAAGGAGAAAGGTAATATTCAAAATTTTCAACAATAGAAATGTTGATAAAGGAAATATGACGTAATTATATTGATGCCAAGTGAGGCACGTGTTAAACCACGAGGAGGTATGGATCGAACCAGTAATGGTCGAAATTGTTCAGGGCAATTAGGACTTAAGATAAGATGTTCTAAGTATAAATTGAGAGTCAGTCGTGACAGTGATTAACCTCTAAAGACTGAGGCAATAACTTATGGAAAAATGGTGATATTTTTTTTATTTACTCATCAGATATTAAAGAAAAGCATTTTCACATAAGCTGTGATTGAAATAAGGTAGAAAATTTATTTGGAGGTGGTTAAAATGACATTGACTGTAAGGAAATTGTACTATCAGGAAAGGCCAAGGAGGTGGCCGACACTTTAAAGGTAAGAGGATAATTATAGTCGCTTGTGCCAAAAGAATACAGTGATGATGGTTAAAGCTGTGAAGGTTGTATTATGGTTTGGAAGATTGACATTCCTTCTGATGACTGTGCAATACCCAACCGTAATAGTAGTTGGTAAAGGTTTAATTCGTGTAATCGCCATGAACGGGCTATCTATCTTAGAAGGTCCTATCTTGAGATAAGCCAGGACCGTGTTTCAAAAAGGACTAAACAAACCTTTGAGATAAGTCTTCTATTGAAGGCATATGATTACGAATGGTATTAACCTGCTATCATTGCTTTGAGCGAAACTCTTCTGCAATTTTATCTGCTTCATGTCATGTATGTATGTCAGGATCAGGAGTGTTCTTCATGAATCAGGAATGGTGATTATGTTACCTCCTTAGAATGATTTGATATGACATGTATGGACTCCGTATGTTTAGATATTAAGATTTTATGGAAAAGTGAATGACGACAGTAGGTCAGTGGTGGACCATAGTAAGGCAGCAATGATTCTGCGAGTAGTGAGCTGATTACAACCATGAGAGTTGTATTGGAATGGGTGTTGAGATTGAGTACCACTAATCGGGTCGTGGTAGTGTATAAGTTATCATTGATAGACTAATTAAGTAGAGTATCTACCTAGTGAATAATTATTCTTTCTTATCAATAGAGAGTCGTATTATTATACGAGGAAGGTTGCGGTGCAAGCATAGAATTCTAGTAACGATGATGTATAGAATGAGATCCCAGATTCGATTTTCGATGTCGAGGGAGTTTCAAAGGTGATTGTGTATAAGCTCGAGGAAGAGCATGGGTCCACAGAATGATGGACGGAATGGCAAAAATATTTAGGCATGCGAAATACGATGCTATAATACTTGATGTTGATATAAATACGTATATGTTTTATTCTCCTATGACAAACCTCTATAGTTCAGAGGTAGATTCCAAGCCAAATATTTTATGGCAATAAATTTTTTTTTATGAATATACAATTCTCTTCAGTTCGTTCTTTTCTCTTCTTTTCATTTCATGTAAGCTGAGAAGAACAACCCTTCCAGAAGGGGAGGTATTGCCGAATGACTATCTATCTGTGTGATAGAAGCCGAGTAGGATACCAACTATTGTTTAATTGCTTGTCAAGTACTAAAGGCTGGCCACCTCCTGTACTAACTATGTAATGTAACAAGTGTTCATGATCATAGTGATCTCTCAACAAATTCCTTTACTTCTATATGATTGATCAAATTTTGGAAAATAGAAACAACTGAAAAAGGAGTAATAAAGTGGTGGTAGTATGCGGAATGGAAACACATTCGTGATACTAAGGTTGACGTGGTTATTAAAAGGTTATAGAACGCTAGCGAGCAAAAGTATAACCTGTATAATATTAGGAACGGAAGGTAGTAGCGATTACGAACTGGAAAAGAATGGGTATTAAGAAGCAAAAGCTATAATGCTAGAAGCTATAATGAGAGTCTGTGCAATAGACTTGAAAGAAATTGGAATGATCACATAACGCGGATTGAGTTTTCTTACGAAAATAGATCATATGTCAGTATTGAGATATCGCCTTATGAGATCCTTGAGGGAAGACAATATCGATCTCCCTTATGTTAGGATGAAGTTGTAGAGCGCAAGATGCTCGGACCCGCAGTAGTCCAAAGGACCAAGGATATGATAGATCTAATCAGAGGACGGCTGGTAGTAGCCCAAGATGGACATGATAAGTATGTTGATTTGACACGAAAGGATAAAGAGTATGAAATAGGGGACCTAGTAATGTTATAGGTATCCCTTGGAAAGGATTGATGAGGTTCGGAAAGAAAGGAAAGCTAAGTCTACAATTTGTTGGACCCTTGGATATATTAAGACGGTTGGGAAGTTAGCATATGAGCTAGCCCTAACCCCGAACATGTAGCAGGTCGTAACGTGTTTCACGTATCAATGTTAAGGAAGTGTAATTCAGATGCCAGATAAATAGAGGCATATGAGCGCATAGATATGCAACCCGATGTAACCTATATGGAGCAACCAGGAAGGGTTATAGAGTGAAAAGGAACAAGTGCTTAGGAGAAGGATTATCAAACTAGGCAGAGTTGGTGGTAGGACCACAATGGGGAAAAATTGACTAGAGAGTTAGAAGGCACAATGCTAGAAAAGCATCCCCAACTGTTTTCTATCTGATTCCGGGACGGAATCCTTTTAAGGAGGGGAGACTGTAATAACCCCAATTTTTGGAAAATTTTTGAAACCCTTATGAATAGTGTTTTTGCTGAATGAGAAAAATTTTCATGCCACGCTATGTAGGGGTTCTGTTATTGATCTTATGGGATATTATTAGTACTCTATGTGGTATATAAGTGTATGTAAAGATCGTCAGAATCCAATTCCGAACACTTGGATTTTTCCCGGAAATCCACTAGATACGGAAAGGATTGAGTATAAGGTAACAGGATAAAACGGATTTAAATTAAAGGATTATAATAGAGGATCATAAAAAGGAATATAATGTATTGAGAAGGGTTAAGGGAACCTAAGTAATAAGATCCCGGGTATGATCCTTCAAACGATAAACGACAACGAAAGTTAAGTGAACCGTATAACAGATCAGCGGTCATTAGGCAAATGATTAGGAAGTTAAGCAAAGGGATTAGAGGGAGTGATGTCACCCAACCAATGAGAGGAGGACAAAGAGGGTAAGATGACATCACAACATGACATAGGCATGACATGGGAAGGAAGGAGGTGTGGTTGAATGAGAACCACACAAATTCAGGGGCAACAAGGTAATTAACTAAATCAAACACAAAAACAAGCCAACCAAGCCAAGCAAAATCATTTTTCATGAAAATCAAAAAGAACCAAGGCTTGTTCTTGAAGAGCTCTCGGCTTTTTACTATTCAAAAGAGCAAGAAATTCAAAATCAAAGATCCAAGCTTCCTAAATTGGTGAGTTAATTCCCTAATCATCTTCATGCTTAGTTAGGGCTATATCATGAGTTTAAGCCATCAATTCCTTCTCCATCTTCTTCATTTAATCAAAGAAGAATACTATGAATAGTGTTTTCAAGTTTTTAACTTGAAGTTTTTCTTGTTTTCCTTGAAGATCCAAGCATTCCTAAGACTTCTCAAAGCTTCTTAAGGCTTCCTAGCTCCTCCCACCACTTCAAGGAAGGTATACCATCTCCAAACCCTAGATTCCTATGTATTATAAGATGATTTTGATTAGTAGGATGATATTGTAGCTTGATGTTGTGATTTAGAGTTTGGGATTTGAAATGGTATTGAATTGGAATGGTAAATGTTGTTGTTTTGATTAAAAGAACTTAAGAATGGTTAAAGTTAAGCTTAGGCATAAGTATGAATGTTAAAATTGAATTGGTTGGGGTTGTTATGATGTGATAAGGATGGATGTTGGTTGTATGTTGGATTTGAGGTTGAATTGGGTTGGTTTTGAATGGTTTAAAATTGGGAAATCGCGTAAACATAGCCGTCGTAACGTCCGATTTTCTTTAGACTGTTTTTGTGCATAACATTAGGACCCGAGAACCCCCTGCTAGATTATGACCATTGCCATGTTTAGATAGCTCATGTTACGAGCTTCGTTTTGATATGTAGTTCGTTCGATTCCGATGCACGGTTTAGGAGAAACGACCGTTTCAAGTAACGGCATTTCGCGAACGAAACTTTTCCCCTCGCCTTACTTTGAAACATAGGTTAAAGACCAAAAAGGGTTAATTAATGCATGAAACATTTAAGGTAAGTGTGTTAGGCAGTTGGTAAGACACTCGCGAAGGAATCGCCTTAAAACTCGTAAAGGTTAAATTATTAAAAATGGTGGAGCCGAGGGTACTTGAGTGACTTAAGAGAATCAGTAAGCACAAAACGAGCGTTAGAGTCTGTGTTGGTTAGAGTATAGATGTACAAGTGACTTTGGTTTAATTCCAACTTACTTGTTGTTTATAGGTTACCAGACTCGTCCCGAGCCATTCGTAACCCCCAGTCGCTCAGACAAGTTTTATACCCGTTATAACTGTTGTGGTGATGAGTATATGTATATGCATTATCTTGCGATAGATGCATGTTGGTTAATTAGCAAATGTGGTATATATTGAAGCATGCTGCTATGGTATATATATATGCATGTCTGTTTCGTATTCTTTCCATATATAATTGTTGATAATACCTATGCTAGAGGATAGCGGTAATTTGCATATACCCTTAGTATAGGGACCCAAAGGTGGAAATATTTTCTAAAACCGGGAGTCGAGGATCCCGGGTAGATTTTGTATATATGGATATAAATATATATATATATATACTTATATATATATATGGTCATAGTTTTCAAAACTATTAATCGAATAAGGTTTATTCGACAACTTTAACTTTATTTTATTAATGAATATTATCTTGAATATTCATTCGAGGACTTATGACTTCTTTATTTTATTTAATGAATATTATTTTGAATATTCATTCGAGGGCTTATGACTCAGCTTATTTTATTTATTGAATATTATTTGAATATTCATTTGAGGATCTATGACTCCGATTATTTTCTGAGATATATTCTTTATTTTATTAAAGAATAAGGTGTCGATAATCAAACTCACTTTTGATTATTCAAATAAAGATAGTACTTTCGTATAGGTATATCTTTGGATATTTAATATTCATTTCAAGTATAAGTTTCAAAACTTCTACTTCAATTATTTTTATAAAGATTATTCTTTATGGAAATATTATTTAAATAATAATATTCAGATATTTTCTAATATATTGGGACTGATTTATTTTGTTAAATCAGCATTACTCCAAACATTCTTAAAAATGTTTTGCGAGTCTTCAAAATAATTTTTAAAAGTTAGAGCGGATCCCAAAACTCATTTTTATATTTAAGATCCTCCTTTCGAAGGGGATTTAAATACTCGCTCAAAACCTGAGGGTTCCGGCTCTGTGGTGTGTTTTATATTCGCAACAAGGTTGCTGTTTTGATAAATGAATTGATTACTTACCCAACACTCGGGAAGTAAAATTCTTGGAACAAGTTAATCCATTAACAGGCATCGCCTGGGAAATATCGGTGAGTTCTCCTTTCCAAATAGATACGACTTCTTGGTGGAGCCGTATCAACAAGTTTCTACTTGGGGAAAGTGGGGACGAGCTTTACGTTTCAGAGTCATGGATTTCATCTGAACTAGGAGTGGCGTAAGTGGCCGAGTAGCGCCGGCCCAGCCTTATTATATTGGCCCAAATGGCCTGGAAGTTCCGCTAAGGCGGTCCATTCCTTAGGAGTTCAGTGTTCGGTTGACAAGTAAATCCGACAGGTTCTCCTCTACATGTAGAAAATGGTGGGGTTGCACTACTACGACTGATCATCGTAAGTGGTCTTCCTGGCGCGGCAAACTCCCGTAATGAGTTCATCATCCAATTGGATATTTCTGCAACACTACCCAGAGCACTTCGATAGAAAGGCTACGGTTGGGCGATTGTTGAGTGTTGGCAGGGTCAAGTTTTCAAAATGATGTTTGCATCAAATGAAGTATCTCAAAACTTCATTTTATTTTGATGATATTTTAAAGGTTGAATCTATTCAAGTATTATCTTGTAGTCTCATCTATGTGATGAACTTTTGAACTAATTATAACTTGAACGGTGGTAGTTCAAGTAGTATTTGGAAAGGATATAAGTATATTGGAGTATCTTGTAACTTCATCTTTTAAACTTATATCTAGTAAATGATTATCTTATGCATGGCAAAGATTTTCAGAAAAAAACGTTGAGACAAGGTTAGATATATGAGATCACCTTGCAACGATATTTTTTTATACAGTTATACACTGGGACTTTGTGTATATTATGCATGGAAGAGGACTTCCAATATTTTGAAAAGTATATATGTATATATACTGAATATTTTGCGACTTCATCGCATTAAGATATCAAACTTGGTTCATTTCTTTTGACCAAGACTTTCATGAGTATTATGAGTAGGCTCATATATTGTTAATCATTATACATATTATTTTGGTGGGCTTGCTGCTCACCCTTGCTTTCTTCTTTCATCACACAACATCAGATAGATAAGATGAACAGGACCAAGCTCCCAATTCGCAAGCGGATAGGAAACGTTCTGCAGCTTTCTGGAAGCGTTCAGGCCGCTGTAGCTGAGGTAGAAATTACCAATAGGCTAAGTTTTCAACTAGTAATGTACCAGACTTATGTATATTATGAATTGTAATAATGGCAAAGAAATGTAAATTTATTCAGAAACCTTTTTAAGGTGTATTGACTTAATTGTGGAATAAAACGACTTGTGTTTATTTTTGGATATTCATCTCTGAGACTATAACTTGTGGTGTGTGTGTGTATATTGTGGGGTCACAGTAAAGAGTAGTTGATTGTTTAATAAGATTGGGTGTTGTTAAGGGAAGTGGAACTCGTGACAACCTGGATCCCCGACCCCGGATTTGGGGGTGTTACAGAAGTGGTATCAGAGCTAAGCGTTATAAACCTCAGAGATGATGGGACGTTAAGATAATAAGTTCACAAAGATAATAAGAACTCTTGCCAAGTTCATAGTCGGGCTACCTAACGTAGTACTGACATTTAAAACCCTTATGGGAACCCTTATAAATATCGTAATAGGAGCGTAGTTCGTTATCATATATGGTAGCGGGACTCCGAACCCTGAGGTTGAGGAGCAACAGCGCGATGATGTTTTATTACTAATTGGAGATCGGATTGTGGATCTGATAGAGTGTCCTAATGCAGGACCGGATGATGTTGATATTGAGGATGTAGCGGTTGAGGATGTTGTCCTAGAAGGGATAGTTGTTGAGGAGGATCCCATGGAGGATCCTGACAAGATTGGATAAAGGACCACTGATGAATTGATGACCATGGTTAGGTCGACTACCAGAGGTAGGATTGGCCGGTCACTACCGGAGGTTCGTTCAAGTTGTAAAGATAGTAGCCCCTTTAACGCGGCTTACTCGTAAGACTGAGAAGTTCGAATGGACAGAGAAATGCGAGAACAGCTTTCAAGAACTGAAGCAGAGGTTGGTGATGGCCCCTATGCTGGCGTTGCCGGATGGAAAAGGAGATTTTATGAAGTGTAGTGACGCTTCGCACAAGGGCTTAGGGTGCGTGCTTATGCAGCACGGTAAGGTAATCGCGTACATGTCAAGACAATTAAGGTAATATGAAATTCGATATCCCCGCCCATGAGCTTAGGCTCGTGGCAATAGTTTTACCCTAAAGATTGGAGGCACTACTTGTATGGAGAGAAGTGCGAGAATTACCTAAGCCATAAGTGCTCTAGTACATTTTCACGTAGAAAGAGCTCAACATATGCCAGAGGAGGCAGTTAGAGCTAATCAAGAATAATGATTGGGAGATTCTTTATCATTCGGGGAAAGCCAATATGGTGGCTGATGCCCTTATTAAAAAGGAGAGACTCAAGATGATAATGTCTTTTGGAGAGTTTATAAGAGATTTTGAGAAAATGGAAATAGAAGTGAAGGTAACCGGAGCCGGTACCGAAAAGTTGTTTGAGATTGTAATACAGCCCGAATTATTGGAAAAGATCATATTGTGCCAAGAAAAAGTGATGAATGAAGGAAGAGAGCCAATAAATAGAGAAGAGATTAATACCGAGAAAGATGATAAGGGAATCGGACGTTACGACGGCTATGTTTACGTGATTTCCCAATTTAAAACCATTCAAAACCAACCCAATTCAACCTCAAATCCAACATACAACCAAAATCCATCCTTATCACATCATAACAACCCCAACCAATTCAATTTAATCATTCATACTTATGCCTAAACTTAACTTTAATCATACTTAAGTTCTTTTAATCAAAACAACAACATTTACCATTCCATTTCAATACCAATTCAATCCCAAACTCTAAATCACCAACATTAAGCTACCATATCACCCTACTAATCAAAATCATCTTATAATACATAGGAATCTAGGGTTTGGAGATGGTATACCTTCCTTGAAGTGGTGGGAGGAGCTAGGAAGCCTTAAGAAGCTTTGAGAAGTCTTAAGAATGCTTGGATCTTCAAGATAAACAAGAAAAACTTCAAGTTAAAAACTTGAAAACACTATTCATAGTCTTCTTCTTTGATTAAATGAAGAAGATTGAGAAGGAATTAATGGCTTAAACTCATGATATAGTCCTAACTAAGCATGAAGATGATTAGGGAATTATCTTACCAATTTAGGAGGCTTGGATCTTGAGTTTTGAAATTCTTGCCCATTTGCAATAGTAAAAGCCGAGAGCATGATGAACCATGCCTTGGTTTCTTTTTGATTTTGATGAAAATGATTTTGCTTGGCTTGGTTGGCTTGATTTTTGTGTTTGCTTTAGTCAATTACCTTCTTGCCCTTGAATTTGTGTGGTTCTCATTCAACCACACCTCCTTCCTTCCCTTGTCATGCTTATGTCATCCTCATGATGTCATCCTCCCTTCCTTGTCCTCTTTCTATTGGTTGGATGACATCATTCCCACTAATCCCTTTGATTAACTTCCTAATCGTTTGCCTAATGACCGCTGATTTGTTATACGGTTCGCTTAACTTTCGTTCTCGTTTATCGTTTGAAGGATCATACCCGGGATCTTATTACTTAGGTTCCCTTAACCTTTCTCAATACATTATATTCCTTTTTATGATCCTCTATTATAATCCTTTAATTTAAATCCTTTTTATCCTGTTACCTTATACTCAATTCTCTCCGTATCTTGTGGATTTCCGGGAAAAACCAAAGTGTTCGGAATTGGATTCTGACGATCTTTACATACACTTATATACCACATAGAGTACTAATAATATACCATAAGATCAATAACAGAACCCCTACATAGCGTGGCATGAAAAGTTTTCTCGTTCAGCAAAAACACTATTCATAAGGGTTTCAAAATTTCTCAAAAATTGGGATTATTACATTGGCTATGGCACAAGAAGCTGTCCCACTTGAATTTCAAGACAATGAATGATCTAGTCAAAAAGGACCTAGTTAGAGGAATGCCTCTAGTTGAATTCACAAGGGATGGACTGTGTGATGCTTGTCAGAAAGGAAAGCAAAAGAAAGTATCATTCAGTAAGAAGCTTGAATCTGCAATTGATGAACCATTACAACTGCTACACATGGATCTTTTTGGACCAGTCAATGTATTGTCAATTTCAAGGAAAAGATATTTCCCAGTGATTGTAGATGATTTCTCAAAGTTTTCATGGGTTTATTTTCTTGGATCAAAGGATGAAGCTAGTGAAATCATTATCAATCATATCAAGCAAGTCAACAATCATCCTGATTTCAAAGTAAGGAATATTAGGAGTGACAATGGAACTGAGTTCAAGAATTCAACCATAAAGTTGTTCTGTGAAGAAAATGGGATCATGCATGAGTTCTCAGCTCCAAGGACCCCACAACAAAATGGTGTGGTGGAAAGGAAGAACAAATCACTAATTGAAGCTGCAAGGACAATGCTTGAAGAGTCAAAACTCCCAACTTATTTTTGGGCTGAGGCTGTTAACTGTGCATGTTACACTAAGAATATTTCTCTAATCAATCAGGCAAAAGGCATGACTCCCTATCAATTATTCAAGAGAAGAAAACCAACTTTAAACTTTCTGCATGTCTTTAGTTGTAAATGTTACATCTTAAGGAATCAATCTGATCACAAAGGGAAGTTTGATGCAAAGGCTGATGAAGGAATATTTGTTGGTTATTTTGCTGGAAAATCATATAGGGTCTACAATCTAAGAGCCAACATTGTCATGGAATCTGTGCATGTTGTGTTCGATGATAAAAAGATTGATGGACTAACAGATGAGAGACATCATGTAGGACTCAAATTTGATAATATTGAGATATATTGTGATGATAGTGAAGATGAGAATGATGAAGAAGGTATCTCAAGAAGAATTCAAAATCTGCCTTTGGATAATGCACAAAATGCTGCATCCGTTGAAAGTCATAATTCAGCTTCCTTTGAAAGAAGCAATGCAGCATCCGTTGAAAGACAAAGTGCATCATCCGTTAAAGTTCATAATGAAGCATCCGTTGATCACAGTCTGTCAACGGATAATCAATTCACTTCATCAGTTGATAGAGCTCCCAATTCCTTTCAAAGGATCAGCAACTCAGGGGGAGTGTCAACCAATCAACATTCTATCTCACATCATGACAATACTGAGGCAACCTCATCTAGAACTAATCTACCACCTCAAAGGAAATGGACCAAGAATCACCCTTTTGAACTGATCATTGGTGATGCCACATCTAAAGTGCAAACTAGAAGGGCTACTCAAGATGAATGTCTGTATAGTAGCTTTCTATCACAGGAGGAACCTAAGAGAGTAGAAGAAGCTCTATTGGATCCAGATTGGATTTTAGCAATGTAAGAGGAGCTAAACCAATTTGAGAGAAACAAAGTATGGAAGCTGGTACCCAAGCCAAAGAACAAGAGTTCTATTGACACAAAATTGGTATTCAGAAATAAGATGGATGAAAATGGCATTGTCATAAGGAATAAAGCCAGATTGGTTGCTAAAGGCTATTCTCAACAAGAAGGAATAGATTTTGATGAGACATTTGCTCCAGTTGCCAGACTTAAAGCCATCAGAATCTTTCTAGCCTATGCAGCCCATGCCAATTTCAAAGTCTATCAAATGGATGTCAAGAGTGCATTTCTAAATGGGGAATTGGAGGAAGAAGTTTATGTAATCCAACCTCCAGGGTTTGAAGATCCAAACTTTCCAGACTATGTGTATTATCTGTTGAAAGCACTCTATGGACTAAAGCAAGCACCTAAAGCCTGGTATGAGACTTTTTCAAAATTCCTTCTAGATAATCACTTCACAAGAGGTACTGTTGACAAAACTCTCTTCTTTAGAAATGTTAATGGCTCTAAAATACTTGTTCAAATTTATGTAGATGATATTATATTTGGATCTACAGATGATAAGCTTTGTAAAAAGTTTGCTAAATTAATGCAAAGTAAATATGAAATGAGCATGATGGGAGAGCTAACTTATTTTCTTGGTTTACAAGTTAAACAAGTTAGTGGTGGAATTTTCATTAGTCAAACTAAATATATTTATGATCTTTTAAAGAAGTTTGACTTAATGGACTGTTCACCTACAAAAACTCCCATGGCCACTGCCACCAAGCTTGAATTAAACAAGGCTGAAAAGTCTGTGGACATTTCAAGTTATAGAGGCATGGTTGGCTCACTTTTATATTTAACTGCTAGTAGACCTGATATAATTTTTTCTACATGTCTCTGTGCTAGATTTCAAGTTGACCCCAAAGAATCTCACTTAGTGGCTATTAAAAGAATCTTCAGATATCTCAAAGGGACTCCAAATCTAGGAATTTGGTACCCTAGAGAGTCTGGTTTTGATCTAATTGGCTACTCAGATGCAGATTATGCAGGCTGTAAAATGGACAGGAAAAGCACAACTGGAACCTGTCAATTTCTAGGGAACAAGCTTGTGTCATGGTTCAGCAAAAAACAAAATTCTATTTCTACATCAACAGCTGAAGCTGAGTACATTGCTGCTGGTAGTTGATGTGCACAGATGCTATGGATGAGGAATCAACTATTTGACTATAGATTAACTGTTGACAAAATTCCAATATTCTGTGACAACACAAGTGCCATTGCCATTACTGAAAATCCAGTGCAGCACTCAAGAACCAAGCACATTGACATCAAGTACCACTTCATTAGGGAACATGTGATGAAAGGTACAATGGAACTTCATTTTGTTCCAAGTGAAAAGCAGATTGCAGACATATTTACCAAGCCACTTGATGAATCAACATTCACAAGATTAGTAAGTGAGCTAGGTATGCTTAATTATTCATAAATCTATGTCCTCTTTATAATCTGCCTTGGATCCTGAAATGAATTTGCTGCAAGAACAAAGTTGGCTTTAAGTAAAAATTATTCTATCAACGGATATTCCCTATCCGTTGAAAGCCAAAATTGTTCTATCAACGGATGTTCATTATCCGTTGAAAGACAAATACATTTCTGGTAATTTTATCCCTCAACGGATAAAATAGTGTTGATCATCAACGGATAACTATTTACCTTATCCGTTGAAGTGTCACATCAGTTACTTTAAGTGAGTCACAGCCGTTGATTCTTTTACTTAACCGTTGATACAGATATACACTGTTGTATGTATTTGTATTAAAGGCAGTTTTCAGAATTTCTACAGTTTTCTTTCCTCTTAAACGGCTGTAATTTATTTAAAAGTATCATTTAATCATTTTATTTATGTTTTAATTCAAGAAAGTATAAAAGCCAATTGAATTCTTATTTTCACTTTACGCTTTCTTGCAATTTTTATTCTCCTTCTCTTTTTCTCTGCAACCTCTACTCACAACAATGGCACCAGTAGTCAAAATTATGTCTCAATCTGGATTTGTTTATGAAAAGAATAATTTTGTAGCCTTGGTTGAAAAGAATGAAGCCCATTCTGATTATCACAAGATGATGGACTTCATCAAAAACTGCAAACTAAGCTATGCAATGCTGGAAGCCCCAACCATCTACTGTGAGGTGATTGAGGAGATTTGGACAACTGCAGAGTTCAACTCCACAATATGACTATTGCCTTCTCTCTCAAAGGTAAGGATTATTGCATTAATTGTGATGATTTACAGTCTTGCTTTAAGTTGCCTGAGAATAATGTCATGACACCACACTCTGATAAAGATGTATCTGCTATATTAGATTCCATAGGCTATGCTTTTGATTCTGCTAGTTTAGGTAGTATTAGAAGGAAGGGCCTTAGGAAAGAATGGAGTTTTCTTGGAGATGCCTTTATCAAGGTTTTCTCTGGGAAGATTAGCAATTTTGATGCCATAACTTCATCTCTTGTTAATATGCTCTATATGCTAGTTTCTGATAGGTACTTTAATTTTAGCAACTATGTCATGCTAGAATTAGGTTCCAGATTAGGTAACAAAGCTAATAGACCACATAACATCTACTATGCTAGATTCTTTATATTATTGGCTAACCATGTTGCTGAAGGATTGGTTATATCTAATGAGAACAATAAACTCAAATGCTGGGCACAAGAGAAAAGGGTCCTTGCAGACCTTTTGAGAATCAACCTCAACAGCCAGGTGCCATTGGTATATTTGCCAATCATGAATGCACCACAGGTAAGTGAGGTAAACTCTTCTATAACTCCCACTGTTTCCAACCCCATTATTTCTTTGCCTTCTAGTGTGGCAATGGAATCTGTGTCTTTGTCCAAACAGGTTCCTACCAAAGCCACCAAAACTAAAATTTCAAAACACAAGTCAAAGAAAACCACCTTTGTTGTCTCTCAAAAGACAACAGTTGTAATAACTACCATAAACCCTGAAGGGAGTGAACAGGGTGTAAGTGGTGAGGGGAGGGGTGAACATCAAGAAACCCCCCAGGATAAGGTGGGAGAGGTGAGTGGTACCCCAGCTAGCCAAGCCACAGTCTCTCAAAAGACTGTGGTGGTTCAAAAGGAGTCAAACACATCCCTAGTTGCATCCTCCCAAAAGGGTGCAACTATTGAAAATAGTCCCCAACCAGGGACACAGAACAAAAGAGGGAGGGACACTGAAGCCACAAATTCACCAATCAAAGCCTTTTCAAGAAAGAAGAAGGCCAAGACCCTAGTTTCCACACAAGGGGCACACACAGCACAGATACATCCACCTGTATCTTTGCCTTCTCAAATTCAGCTTGATGTGACTCCAGCAAATGTGGAGTCACAGCCCCATTCTCTCATAATAGAAACACATCAATCATCAAACTCTCCATCATCCTCTCTGGATGTGAATATGATATTCACATCAATTCCTGACTCTCCCTCATTAAAACTCAGGGAGGAGCCCCACTCAAAACCTGATGATCATCATCTTTTAGATGATTTGTTGGATCATCAGCCAATTCTTTCAGATATAGTTGAAGAATCTGTGTCACCTCACTTAAAATCAATTCACACAGATCAACAATTGTGTCACTTTCAATATCAACATCTTTTCCTTCTTCAACGGGTATCTCTCATCCGTTGACAAGTGGTTGTTCTTCGACGGATAAGCTTAACAGCAGTTATCCGTTGATACCATCAGTTTCCACTTCAACGGATACTCCCTATCCGTTGATGGTCTCTACACATATAACAGAATCAATTCCAACTGTAGAGGACATGGTTACTGTCCAATCACTTTTAGGTTTGAGGGAAGGGAGTGATATTTTGAGTGAGGCTGGGTTGCTCCCAGGAAAAAGGAGAGGTTGAGAGTCATCATATGCATGTTATTTCTTCCAGCATGGCAAAAGTGAGTGAGGGGAGTGCCACCTTAGAAGGTGAGGGTGAGGGTGTGAGGATGTGTGTGATCCAGGGGGAGCCCCTGATGCAAGAAAATAGAGAAAATGAGAGAAAGGCAGGTACAGAAGCTATAAGGGTGGATCCAGCCATTGCTAGTGAGTCAATGATAGTGGATGATGCAGAAAAGGAAAGACAATTTCAGCAACATTACAAAGCTGTAATTGATAACATTTCCTTGGATGCCGACACTTTTACTCACCCTGTTCCAGCCTATCAATTGTTGGCTGCTCAGGGCAATGTGGAGGCAGAACAGACTTTAAACATTGTACACACTTCAGAATCTCTTCTCAGAGACAAAGCTGTTGTTAACAGGCTGCCTTCTCAAGTTGGTGAGCCATCTGAAGAATTTGGAGTAAATTCTAATGATGATGACTCTTATTCTTTGGATGAGAGCATGAACTTAGGGGGAGAAGCAGGCCCAAATTCTGTTCCAGATCTACCTGATTGGGCATGGGCAAAGGCATCTACACCAGGAGAGTTTGGTGTAACTTTGGTCAGGCAAGTAATGACTATTCAGAAGGCCCTTCAGGAGTCTACAGATGTTGGTACCAAGGCAATTCTTCAAGCTCATCCGGACTCTCTGCATCTCTTGCAGTTGCAGCATTTCAAACAGAATCTAAGTGTGGATGAACTCAAGCAGGACATTGCTGATCTAAAATCCTACAATGCTGAAAAGTTGGATTCAGTCATGCCTTATGGTACTATGCAAGATTTGTTGGGGAGACTGAGGAAAGAATCTGATGCTGACAAGAGGCTGGCCATATTGGAAAACAGAGTTCAGATCATTGAAGACTCTATGGTCACCATTCTTCAGAATCAACAAACTCAGACAAATCTCCTAATGCAGCTGGCAAAAGCACAAGGCTTGACCCCTACCCTTGATTATAACAAAAAGGGGGAGAATAAAGGGGAAGGGGAAGGAGAGCCATCAACAACAGTTCAAATATCTCAAGTGCTAGTTCCTGCCATCACCACTTCTCCAACTATTCAAATCAAAGGAAAGCTTGATGGAATTGATCTAATCCAGATAGCAGCAGCTGAATTGCAAGTCAAAGAGCAAAGGAGGAAAATTGATGAAAAGATGCAACAAATTTTTGGTTCTACAACTTCTAAATCACAATCTGTG
Source organism: Apium graveolens (assembly GCF_009905375.1). Taxonomy (NCBI): domain Eukaryota; kingdom Viridiplantae; phylum Streptophyta; class Magnoliopsida; order Apiales; family Apiaceae; genus Apium; species Apium graveolens. The sequence goes on from NC_133651.1 coordinate 32,741,699, forward strand.
AAGCATAGCACAAAGGTGGAACCAATTATTATGGAGCTCAAGCCAGTAAGGAGGAATAAGGTTGGAGAGACTTCTTCCAAGAATCTGAAACCTATGGTTCTCAAGCCCAACAACAGATCCAACAAGGACTCTACAAAGAACCCTCTAAGCCTTGCTCAGATGAAAGAAGTGGATTTTCCTCTTCCAAAGCCTGATGAAGACAAGGCTTTGGGTGGAAGTATCATAAAGCACAAAGAGACCATGGATGTGGTTGTAAGGAGGAACATGGCTATTATCTTTAGAGAGGGAAAGAGCATATGTGTGATGCAAGGACATCCCAAATTCTCAATAGCCAAGAGGGAAGAAACCAGAAGGTTGAAGGAAGAAGCCAAAAAGCTAAAGGCTGATAAAAGAGCACAAGCAAAGCTTAAAAATAGCTAAAGTCAAGTCAAGCTGAAGAAAAGAAAGAAATTGAAGAAGATGAAGGTATGGGGGACATGGTTGATAATGATATGGAAGAAAGAAGTAAGGAAAGAGAGGAATGGCAGAAAGGGAATAGAAAGAAGGCCAATGCAAAGAGAAAGATGGTAGATGAGACTGAAGAAACCCAATTAAAATCCAAACCACTACCTTCTATTCCTAAACCCATTGTGCCTGACCCCTTCATAAACATCCATGGTGAAACAATCATTCCTAAGGAGGAACCAATTGATTGGGACACCATCAAATTGCCCACCTTCTTAACCTCTTCTCCACCATCAAAAAAGCAGAAAAGAAGAATCAAATCAACACCTCCTAAAACCTCAATCAAATTCACTCAGAAGCCTAAGCCACAAGCCTCTAAGGATGATTATGTTCACATTTGTGATATAAAAGAATTTTCAGACATTGAACTCTATCTGGATGAGCTGGAGGAAGTAAGGGGAATAGCTACCTACAGACAGCTACCAGAAAGACTAGTGTTCAAATACAAAGGAAGTGGGGAAAGAACTTGGCCTCTCTACAGGATTCTGAATGAAGGCTACTCTACCTTGATTAGAGTCTACTCAGCCATACAAAGGGATTCTGGCTTTACCAGGACTGCCAAGACTGAGATTCTCAACAAGATTTCCAATATAAGGAAGACTTGGTGGGAGCCCAATGCATTGCCTAGAATATTACTCATTCAAGAAAGAGGAATTACAGTTCACAAATCACCTCATTGGTTGATGGAGTTCAGAGATAACAAAGGAGTCAGAAGATTTTTCAGACTTGAAGATCAGCTCAAGATTGCCAGTAATGAAACTCTCAAGGATATGCAATCTAAGTTGGACATCAATGAAGAAGATGAAGCTGAGTTCTACAGACAACTTCAACTTCAAATAGAGGAGAATGACAGGAGGCTAGGAAAGAAAACAAGGGATCAAAGGAAAAGAAATTAATCTACTCAGGCTAAAGGAGCACCCTTGGAAACAATGTAATTCTTCAATTCCATCTCGGCATACACATCTTTGCAGCACTTTTGAATTTCTGCTTTATTACAGTTAATATATTTGTCAAGTGTTTTGTTATCATCAAGCTAAACCCAAATTTATGCCTACAATTCTAGTAGACATAAATAGGGGAGATTGTTAGGAATATGTGTATTAGTTTGATGATAAGTTAAACAAAACACTTAAGTAGAAATCTAGTGTTCGTAGCCTCAACGGATAAGACCATCTTGGCTATCCGTTGAAGGAGTAGCTTTACTTAGCAATAAGTTCAGTATTGTAGCACATTTCATTCTATGGATTCAAGTTATAATTCTTAGATGTTGTAGGAAATTATCAGTCATAATGACTACTAGTGGATATGCAAATAGGAGGGCTAATTGTAAATATTTCATGCCTTGTAATTTTATATAAGTGAAGAAGTATCAACTGATATTGAAGACCTTCAACGGATAAGAAACAAAGCTTCAACGGATGTCTCTAAAGCTTCAACGGATAATATACATCAACGGATAAGTGCTTCAACGGATAAAGACTTCAACTGCTAATGCATCAACGGATAAAGCTTCAACGGATAAAGCCTCAACGGATAAGGCACCAATGGATGAAAGCTTCAACGGATACTTAGTTCATTAGCAGTTGATAGTAACAATTCATAAGCTGACAGAGGCACATGGGTTGACAGAGACAAACTGGAATGTGGAAGCCTCTAGGAGGAATCAAGAAAATGCAGCATTTCCATTCTGGTGCAAACAAGGAAGAATTCAAAGATTAACAGCTAAGCCTAAATTGTATTGGATAGAGAAATGAAGAAGAAACATGTGAAGAGCCTTTTTAATTGTATTTTACAGTTTTTGTCTTCACTTGTAAACTTGGTAATATATAAACCAAGTAGCAACTAGTAATTAGATATGAATTTTCCAGAGCTGTTTAGAAAAATCCAGAGAGAAAATCATCTAGTTTGTACTAGGAAGCAGCTGTGATTTAATTCTTTGAATCACAGATTTTCTGAAATAACACATCTCTGGTGGAACAACAAATCCACCAGAAAAGTTTTTAAGTTCTCTGTGTTCTTTACATTTATGTTTGAATATATATCTGTCTGCATTAGCTTCAAGCAATTCACACACACATTTGCTCACAAAAACACTTGACCTTAGAAACTGCTCAAAACTTGAAAAAGTTTGAGATTTACATTCAACCCCCCTTCTGTAAATCTCATTGTTAGTCCACCGGGAATAACATCTTTCATCACACAACAACAGATAGACAAGATGAACAGGATCAAGCTCCCAATTTGTGAGCGGTTAGGAAACGTTCCGCAGTTTTCTGTAGGCGTTGATGCCGTTGTAGCTGAGGTAGGAGCTACCAGTAGGCTAGGTTTTCAACTTTTATTGTGCCAGACTTATGTATACTTATGAATTATAATAATGGTAAAGAATATGTAAATTATTCAGAAACCCTTTTATGGTGAAATGGTTTATAATTGTGGAATAAAATGACTTGTGTTATTTTTGGTATTCATCTCTGAGACTATAACTTGTGGTGTGTGTGTGTATATTGTGGGGTCACAGTACGCAGTAGTTGGTTGACTGTTAAGATTAAGTATTGATAAGGAAAATGGAACTCGTGACAACCTGAATCCCCACACCCCGGATTTGGGGGTGTTACAGAAATGGTATCAGAGCTAAGCGTTATAAACCTCAGAGATGAATTGACGTTAAAATAATAAGTTCACTAAGATAAATAAGAACTCTTGCCAAGTTTATAGTCGGACTACCTAACGTAGTACAGACAGTTAAAACCCTTATGGGAACCTTTATAAATATCGTGATAGAAGCGTAGTTCGTTATTGTATATGGTAGCGGGACTCCGAACCCTGAGGTTGAGGAGCAACAACGCGATGATGTTTTATTAGTTATTGGAGATTAGATTTTGGATCCGATAGAGCGTCCTAACACGGGACCGGATGATGTTCATATTGAGGATGTAGCGGTTGAGGATGTTGTCCTAGAAGGGATTATTGCTGAGAAGGATCCCGTGAAGGATCCTGACAAGAATGAATAAAGGACTACTGAGGAATTGATGACCATGGTTAGGGCGACTACCAGGGGTAGGATTGGCCGGTCACTACCGGAGGTTCGTTCAAGAAGATAGTAGCCCCTTTAACGCGGCTTACTCGTAAGACTGAGAAGTTCGAATGGACAGAGAAATGCGAGAACAGCTTTTAAGAACTAAAGCAAAGGTTGGTGACAGCCCCTATGTTGGCGTTGCCGGATGGAAAAGGAGATTTTGTGATGTGTAATGACGCTTCGCATAAGGAATTAGGGTGCTTCTTATACAGCACAACAAGGTAATCGCGTACGCGTGAAGACAATTAAGAGAATATAAAATTCGATATCCCCGCCCATGAGCTTGGGCTCGTGGCAATAGTTTTGCCCTAAAGATTGGAGGCACTACTTGTATGGAGAGAAGTGCGAGATTTACACAAGCCATAAGTGCTCTAATGCACTTCCACGTAGAAAGAGCTCAACATGCGCCAGAGGAGGTGGTTAGAGCTAATCAAGGATTACGATTATGAGATTCTTTATCATCCAGGGAAAGCCAAAATGGTGGCTAATGCCCTTAGTATAAAAGAGAGACTCAAGATGAAAATGTTTTTGGGAGAGTTGATAAGAGTTTTTGAGAAAATGGAAATAGAAGTGAAGGCAACCGGAGCCGGTACTGAAAAGCTGTTTGAGATTGCAATACAACCCGAATTACTAGAAAATATCGTATGGTGCCAAGAAAAAGGGATGAATGAAGGCAGAGCGCCAATGACTGGAGAAGAGATTAATACCGAGAAAGATGATAAGGGAATAATGATGTATTCCTACAGAATTTGGGTTCCAAACGATCAAGAGCTTAAGGACGAGATCTTAGATGAAAGCCATAGTTCGAGGAATAAGATTTAGGGCAAACCCTGAATGTGATAGTCAGGGAGGTCGCCATCAAGAAAGAAAGAACCCATAACATAATGAAATGAGAAACAAGGATTTTAACGTATAAGATGACCCCGATTATAGGGAGTAGGATGAAATATTTTAGACTGAGAAAACAGAAGTCGGGCAAGATAAGGAGACCCGAGACAATACTCCTATACGGAAATTCATGGACCTGTCTAAACAGAACTTAAACTTTTATTCCCAACCACCACCCTGAGGAAACAATGTAGTGGGAAATTCTTTCAGGACCTTTAAGTCGCTAAGCTCTCAGAGTTCCAAGGAACAGGTTGACCCAGTCGAGGCAAGGGCCTGGCTAAAGGAAATATAGGAATCATTTGAGATTCTAAATGATTGACGAAGCACAAAAGACTGTTTTTGTAACTAACCCTCCTAAGAGAGAGGCCACCCGCTGGTGAAAGTCCAAGAAAGGCATGGAGCCAGAGGTTATAATAAACTAATTAAGGTTCAGTCAATTGTATCCGGGAAAGTACTTCCCAAGGTTATGGAGATAGTGTAAAAACTTTAGAGCCGAAACAAAGGCGGACGAGTATGATGAAATATGAATCTAAGTTGTAAAGTTGTCAAGATTTGTTCTGAGGACAGGAATCCCAGAACGACGTGATGTTTGAAGTAAATGATTAGTGGGTTCATAAAATGATTGTAAGAGAAAGGAAAATAAATAAAAAGAAACTGAAGTGGAAAGGAATATAAAGGCAATAGAGTTTGAGGAATGATAGGGGAGTTGGGTATGAGGAAACCCTGAAGACTCATAGTAATAGAAATAGAAAGGTATGTAATCATCAGGATGAGGATGATTCACCATGAGTTAAAGTTGATGGTTGAAGGCATAAGAGATATATATATTTTATCCCCTTTAAGTTGGGAGGATTCGAGGAAACCTTGAGATAGTTCGAAGGATAAACAATGAGACGCGGATAGACTGAGGAGACAAGAAAGTAAGAAATTAGGAAAATTGGATGAAGTAAGTGACCTTCAAGAATGTGAAGTGTGAGACCAGGGGCATGATACCCAGAAAGGGAGACGCCGGGTATGAAAGATATCCCAACATTGAGATGACTGTTGAGATAAACAACAAAGGTAAATAAGGATTTATTAAGAAGAAGTTCACGTTGAACACGATCAATATCTTCCAGAACACCCATGTGATCATTACCAAATCAGGAAAGAAAAGCGGATAACCATTTTTATCTTTTGGAGGCCATATGGATTGACCTTAACTTGAATAAGGATGCTATTATGAAATTCGGTATAGACTATCGAGGTGGAAATGACTGAATAAGATACCCTTATCAGGGATATATGACTTTATTTATCCATGTAAGGATGCAAGTACCTTTTTAAAGGTGGAATTAAGGATATAACCTCAATAACTTGATATGAACCCTAGGGGAATGTATAAGGGTTGGCATTTCGCCCTTAATAGGGACAACATGAGTTTTGACAATATGAATTGGAAAAGATTAAGATAACAACAACCTTTAAGGATCAGTGGAGAAATTTTCAGAAGTATATAGACAATGATTCTGGTATTAGTAAATGGTATCTTGATATGCCCTGTGCCTAGGGTGTACCTGATGAAGGATTTAAGGATAACCTTCAAGGTTTTACAAGGAGAAAGGTAATATTCAAAGTTCTCAAGAATAGAAATTTTGATGAAGGAAATATGACATAATTATAATAATGTCAGGTGGGGCACGTGTTAAACCCTAAGAAAGTATAGATCGATCCAATGAGGGTTGAGATTAGTGAAAACAAGAAGGACCCAAGGTAAGAGACGTCCTAAGTATGATCGAGAGTCAGTCGTGGCAATGTTCACATCTAAAGACTAAGGCAATGACTTATGGGAAAATGGTGATTTTTTTTTCTCACCAGGACTTAAGAGAAGCATTTTCACATAAGCAGTGATTGAAATGAGGTAGAAAATTTAGTTGGAGGTGGTTAAAATGACATTGATTGTAAGAAAATTTTACTATCAGGAAAGGCCAAAGAGGTGGCCAACACTTTAAGTGTAAGAGGACAATTATCGGCGCTCGTGCCAGAGGAATACAGTGATAATGGTTAATTCCGTGAAGGTTGTATTATGGTGTGAAAGATTGACATTCCTTCTGATGACTGTGCGGTACTCAACCGTAATAGTAGTTTGGTAAAGATTTAATTCCTGTAATCGCCGTGAGCGGGCTTTCTATCTTAGAAGGTCCTATCTTGAGATAAGCCAGGAGCATGTTACGAAAGGACTAAATGAACCTTTGAGCTTCATGTCTCCCAGTAAAGAAATATGGTTAATAATGGTATTAGCCTGCTATCGTTGCTTTGATTGAAACTCTTATGTAATTTTATCTGCTTCATGTCATGTAGGTACGTCAGGATCAGGAATGTTCTTCACGAATCATGAATGGTGATTATGTTACCTTCTTAGAAGGATTCGATATGATATGAATGGACTCCGTATGGTTAGCTATTAAAACTTCATGGAAAACGAATGACTACAGTTGGTCAACGGTGGGCCATAGTAATGCAGGAATGATCCTGCAAGTAATGAGCCAATTACTTACAACCGTGAGAGTTGTATTGGAATGGATGTTTAGAGTGAGTACCACTAATCGGGTCGTGGTGGTGTATAAGTTATCATTGATAGGCTAATTAAGTCGATTATCTACCTATTGAATACTTATTCCTTCTTATCAATAGAGAGTCGTATTACTATACGAGGAAGGTTGTGATGCAAGCATAGAATTCTAATAACGATGACGTCTAGAATGAAATCCCAGATTCGATTTTCGATATCGAGGGAGTTTCAAAGGTGATTGTTTATAAGCACGAGCAAGAGCATGGGTCCATAGAATGATGGACTGAATAGTAAATATCCAGACACGTGAAATACGATGCTATAATACTTGATGTTGATATATATACGTATATATTTTGTTCTCCTATGACAAACCTCTATAGTTCAGAGGTAGATTCCAAGCCAGATATTTTGTGGCAGTATATTTTATATATATATAATTCTCTTCAATTCGTTCTTTTCTCTCCTTTTCATTTCATGTAAGCTGAGAAGAACAACCCTTCCAGAAGGGGAGGTATTGCCGAATGACTATCTATCTGTGTGATAGAAGCCTAGTAGGATACCATCTATTGTTTAATTGCTTGTTAAGTACTAAAGGTTGGCCACCTTCTGTACTAACTATGCAATGTAACAAGTGTTCATGATCATAGTGATCTCTCAATAAATTCTTTTACTTCTATATGAAGGACCAAGCTTTCGAAGATAGAGGCAGCTAGAGATGAAGTGGTACCAAGTACGGTGGTATTCCGAATCTAACGCGTTCGTGATACTAAGGTTGACGCAATTATTAAAAGGTTATAGAATGCTAACGAGCAAAAGTGTAATCAGTATAAAATTTGGTACGGAAGATAGTAACGATTACGAACTGGAAAAGAGTGGGTAATGAGAAGTAAAAGGTGTAGAGCTAGATGATATAATGAGAGTCTGTGCCATGGACTTGAAAGAATTTGGAATGATCACTTAACGCGAATTGAGTTTTCTTACGATAATCGATCGTATGTCAGTATCGAGGTATCTCCTTATGAGATCCTTGAGGGAAGACAATGTCGATCTCCCTTATGTTAGGATGAAGATTGTAGAGCACAAGATGCTCGGACCCGCAGTAGTCCAAAGGACCAAGGATATAATAGATCTAATCAGAGGATGGCTGGTAGTAGCCCGAGATGGACCTAAGAAGTATGTTGATTCGACATGAAAGGACAAAGAATAGGAAGTAGGGGACCTAGTGTTGTTATAGGTATTCCCTGGGAAAGGATGGAGGAGGTTCCAAAAAGAAAGGAAAGCTAAGCCTACGAATTGTTGGACCCTTTGAGGTATTAAGACGTATTGGGAAATTAGCATATGAGCTATCCCTACCCCCGAACATGTAGCAAGTTCATAACGTGTTCCACGTATCAATGTTAAGGAAGTGTAATTCGGATGTCAGACAAATAGGGGCATATGCGCGCATAGACATGCAACCAGACGTAACCTATATGGAGCAACCAGGAAGGGTTATAGATCAAAAAGGGACAAGTGCTTAGGAGAAGGGATTATCAAGCTAGTCAGAGTTGGTGGTAGAACCACAATGTGAGAGAATTGACTTGAGAGTTAGAAAGTGCAATGCTAAGAAAGTATCCCTATTCATTTTTATCTGATTCCGGGACGGAATCCTTTTAAAAAGGGGAGACTGTAATAACCCCAATTTTTGGAATTTTTGAAACCCTTATGAATAGTGTTTTTGCTGATTATGCTGAATAAGAAAACTTTTCATGCCACACTTTGTAGAGGTTCTTTTATTATCATTCTGAGATCTTATTAGTACTCTATATGGTATATAAGTGTATGTAAAGATCGTCAGAATCCAAATTCGAACACTTTGATTTTTCCCGAAATCCACCAGATACCGAAAGAATTGAGTATAAGGTAACATGATAAAAAGGATTTAAATTCAAGGAGTATAAGAGAGGATCATAAAAGGAATATAATGTATTGAGAAAGGTTAAGGAAACCCAAGTAATAAGATCCCGGGTATGATCCCTCAAACGATAAACGAGAACGAAAGTTAAGCGAACCGTATAACAGATCAGTGGTTATTAGCCAAGTAATTAGGAGCTAATCAAAGAGGTTAGTGATTATGATGTCATCACACCAACAAGAAGAGGACAAGTGTGGGAAGATGACATAGGAGGATGACATAAGCATGACCAAAAGGGAAGGAATTGTTGGTTGATTTTAAGCCATTTATTTTTTACCATGGTAAAAGGTAATTAACAAAACAAAAAGGGAAAGCAACCAAGCAAACATCATCTTCTCCCCCCCTCATTCCTTGCTCTCGGCTTTTCCATGAAAAGCAAAGGAGAAATTTTCAAAACTCAAGCTACACACCTTCAAAAATCAAGAGGTTTATTTCTTTAGCTTCCATAATTCATAACTTAGATGAGCCATAAGTTTAAGCTCAAGATTCCATGTTTAACATAGCTAATCAATTCATCAAAGTTCTTGGTGAATAGTGTTTTCAAGAAACTAACTTTGTGTTTTCTTATGTTTTCTTCAAGATCCAAGCTTAGTAAAGATAGTTAGTGGTTATTTAAGGCTTCCTAAGTGATTCTCCACTCTCCAAGGAAGGTATAACCCCTCCAAACCCTAGCTTTACTTTGAGTATTAGGTTTGGTTTTGTTTGTTATAGTTCATGAGAGCATGATTCTTGTATGTTTAGAGTTTGGTTGGAATTATAATGATTTTGGATTATAAATCTTGGTTGTTGATTGATGAACCTTAAGTATAGTAAGTAGCTCTTGTTTGAGATTGAATAAGTTGGAAAATTCATGAGGTTATGGACTGAGTTAGTAAGGTTTGGATGAAGTTTGGTGGTATTGGTGGTTATGGGTTGATTTGTGGTTGATTTGTGGTTGATTGGAGTAGTTTAAACTTTGGTAATCGCGTAAACATAGCCGTCGTAATACCCGATTTACTTTAGACTGTTTTTGTTCTTAACATCAGGACCTGTGAACTCACTTTTAGGTTTTGACCATTGCCATGATTAGATATTTCATGTTACGAGCTTCGTTTTGATATGTGGTTCGCTTTAATCCGATGTACGGTTTAGGAGAAACGACCATTTTAAGTAACGGCATTTTGCGACCGAACCATTACCCCTCGCCTTACTTTGAAACCTTGGTTAAGGACCTTAAATGACTATTTGGGGTATGAAACAATTATGTAAAGTGTATTAGGCAGTTGGTAGGGTACTCGCGAAAGAATTGCCTTAAAACTCTTAATGGTTAATTTATTAAAAATGGTGGAGCCGAGGGTACTCGAGCGACTTAAGTGAATCGTTAAGCGCAAAAGCGAGCGTTAGACTCTAGTTGGTTAAAGTATAGATTCTTAAGCGACTTTGGTTTAATTCCAACTTATATGTTGTTTATAGGTTACCAGGCTCGTCCCAGGCCTTTTACCACCCCCAGTCGCTCAGGCAAGTTTCTACCCGTTATACTGTTGTTGTGATATATATATATATATGTATATGCATTATCTTGTGATAGATGCATGTTGGTTAATTAGCAAATCTTGCGATATATTGGAGCATGCTGATATGGTTTATATGCATGTCTGTTTCGTAATCTTGATATGTAATTGTTGATTCAATTGCTTATAATTGCATAATACTTATGCTAGAGATAAGCAGTAGTTGCGTATACCCTTAATATAGGGGACCTAAAGCGAACATTTTCTAAAACCGGGAGTCGATGTTCCCGAGTATATTATATATAATTATATATATATAGATAAAATTTTCAAAACTATTAATCGAATAAGGTTTATTCGATAACTTTATTTTTATTAATTAATATTATTTAGAATATTCATTCGAGGACTTATGACTCCGTTTATTCTATTTAATGAATATTATTTTGAATATTCATTCGAGGACTTATGACTCCACTTTTTTATTAAATAATATTCTTTATCTTATTAAAGAATAGTGTTTCGATAATCAAACTCATTATCGATTATTCAAATAAAGATCGTACTTTCATATAAGTATATCTTTGGTTATTTATTATTCATTTCAAGTATGAGTTTTAAAACTTCTACTTCAATTATTTTTATAAAGATCATCCTTATGGGAATATTATTTAAATAATAATATTCAGATATTTTTTAATATATCGGGACTGATTTATTTTATTAAATCAGCATTACTCCAAACATTCTTAAAAATATTTTCGAGTCTTCAAAATAATTTTAAAAGTTAGAGCGGATCCCAAAACTCATTTTTATATTTAAGATCTTCCTTTCAAAGGGGATTTAAATACTCGCTCAAAACCTGAGGGATCCGGCTCTGTGGTGTATTTTATATTCACAACGAGGTTGCTGTTTTGATAAATGAATTGATTACTTACCCAACGTTCGGGAAGTAAGTCCATCTATTGAGTCGGCAATAGCAACATGGGCTCAGTGGGCGTCCATGAAAGTGTAAGTGGCTCAGTGGGAGTCCATCAAATGCGTAAGTGGCTGAGTGGCAGTCCAGCATAAGGTCCTATTGCGGCCAGGGTGATGACCAGTGGGGAATTCGTCCATCTACTAGTAGAAAAGGTTACTTATTGGTATATTTGCCTGATCAGCAAGATATCAGGTTTATGCCCAGGTTTTCTCCTTTCCAAATTCATTGGATATTGCAACTCTGTTTATAATTTTTATAACAGAGGTTTTCAAGGAGTGTATGGAATGTATATATATATAGGTGTATATATATATATCGGGACTTAATGAAGTATCTCGTAACTTCATTTCTTTCAAATGATATTTCAAAGATTGAATCTATTCAAGTCTTATCTTGTAGTCTCATCAATGTGATGAACTTTTGAAACTGATTATAACTTGAACGATGGTAGTTCAAGTAGTATTTGGAAAAGATATAAGTATATTGGAGTATCTTGTAACTTCATCTTTTAAACTTATATCTAGTAAATGATTATCTTATGCATGTCAAAGATTTTCAGAAAAATATTGAGACAAGGTTCGATATATGAGATCACCTTGCAACGATACTTTTATACAGTTATAAACTGGAACTCTGTGTATATTATACATGTCAGAGGATTTCAAAGATTGTGAAAAGTATATGTATATGTATAATGAATATTTTGCGACTTGGTCGCGTTAAGATAACAAACTTGGTTCATTTCTTTTTGACCAAGACTTTCATGAGTACTATGAGAATGCTCATATATTGTTAATTATTATACATATTATTTCGGTGGGCTTGTTGCTCACCCTTGCTTTCTTCTTTCATCACACAACAACAGATAGACAAGATGAACAGGATCAAGCTCTCAATTCGTGAGCGGTTAGGAAACGTTCCGCAGTTTCCTGTAGGCGTTGATGCCGTTGTAGCTGAGGTAGGAGCTACCAGTAGGCTAGGCTTTCAACTTTTGTTGTGCCAGACTTATGTATATTTATGAATTGTAATAATGGCAAAGAATATGTAAATTATTCAGAAACCCTTTTTATGGTTAAATGGTTTATAATTGTGGAATAAAATGACTTGTGTTATTTTTGATATTCATCTCTAAGACTATAACTTGTGGTGTGTGTGTGTATATTGTGGGGTCACAGTACGCAGTAGTTGGTTGACTGTTAAGATTAAGTATTGATAAGGGAAATGGAACTCGTAACAACCCGAATCCCCACACCCCGTATTTGGGGGTGTTACAAACAAGCTCCCAACCACGAGTACAGATCAAGAGGGCTAGGGACACAAGTTCACCACAAACTTATGCTAGAAAGAAAAGATCAAAACCCCTTGGGGATGCACAGGGAACACACACAGTGCAAACTGGAGCTAAAGACCCAGTCACTGCACTATCTCAAAGTCAGATTGATGTGACTCCAATAAATGTAGAGTCACAACCAAAATTAACAATTGAAGCACCTCAAACACCAAATTCACCCACACACTCACTGGATGTTGACATGATCAATACATCACTTCCAAATTCTCCATCTTTAACTCTTTTGGAGAAGCCAAAAATCCAAGCAAGTGAGCATCATCTTTTAGATGATTTGTTGGCTCACTTGCCATTTCTTTTTGGGTCTGTTGAGACATCTACGCCTAAATTTTCATCAATCTGCATAGAGTCTACAATAGTCTCCACTCCAAACTCATTCATTTTTCTATCCCGATGGATATTCATCATCCATCAAGTAGTGATTGTATCCCGACGGATAAACCTAACAGCAGTCATCCGTCGGATAGCCATACTACTGTCCCGAAAAATATTCATCATCCGTCGGGTCTCTCTGCACAACTTCAAATTTCTTCAATTCTCACAAGTGCAGAAGACTTAGTGGTAGTGCAATTACTCTTAGGACTGAGGGAAGGGAGTGAACTGAGTGAGAAGATGGGTTACTCCCAGGCAAAAGGAGAGAATATTAGTGAACAAATGCAGTCCATTTCTTCAGGATTGGCAAAAGTGAGTGAGATGAGTCCCGCCTTAGATGGTGAAGGTGAGGGTGTGAGGGTGGGAAGCCAAGGGGAGCCCTTGATGCAAAAAGAGAGAGATCATGAGAGAAATGCAGGTACTGGAGAGATAAGAATGGACACCATTGCTAGTGAGTCAATGAATGTCAATAAGGCAAAAAGGAAAAGACTATTTTAGAAAGAATATCAAGCTATCATAGATTCTATTTCCCTAGATGCTGAGACATTTACTCATCCTGTTACAGCTTATCAAACATTAGTTGTACAGGGCAATGAGAAGGCTGAAAGAATTCTAAATCTGGTGCATACTACTCAATCCTTACAGAGAGCAAAGGATGCAATCACTGCTATGCCTTCTACTACTGGCAGTGATTTTGAACTGGCTGAAGACTCATCTGGGGATGCTGGTGGAGATGATGAGGATGACAGCATGAGCATAGGGGAGATGCAGATGTTCCTGCCTGGATGCTAACAAAGGAATGTTCCTAGTCACATCTTCAATCAACACTATTCAAGCTGATTCATGACACCCAAACAACCATTCAGACATCTACAAATGCCAGCACAAAGAGGCTACTGACAGCACATCTTGAAGCACTCCAATTGAATAAAATTCAAGCTCTCCAACACAGTCAAAGTGTGGATGAAATCAAGCAGGAAGTCTCTGAAGTAAAACAGGATTTCGAGCAAGGTTGGATGCTAGAGTTCCTGGAACCACCATGACTGAGATAGCTCAGAAGCTAAGGAAGGAGGCTGATCTCAATAGAAAAGTTGAGGCCATGGACTCTAGATTATCTGATGTGGAGAAGTCAATAGCCAAGATACTTGTTAATCAAGAAACTCAGACTACTTTGCTCCAACAGTTGGTGGTTGCTCAACTCCTTTCCACTCTCCAACTTGATGCTAACAAAAAGGGGGAGAAAGGCTCATCTAGTGAGGGGGAGAAACAGCTCAACATACATGTCAGCAAGGTAATTGTGCCAACAATTGCTTTCACAAAGATACCAGCCATGGACAGCATTGACATCATAAATCTGGCAGCAGCAAAACTGTAAACAAATGACAAACTACTAAAGATTGATGTAGCGGCAGCTGAGAATGAGTTAAAAGAGAAATGGAGTAAAATAGATGCAGAAATATAACAGAAATTTGGACCAATTCAGAAACCAGACAAAGTCTTCAATCATCACTCTCAAGTCAAGCACATCTCTGTAAATGAAATGAGTTTGAACTATCTGGAAAAGGGTCAAGCACCTTGCATCAAATCTCCAAAAGCAAAGCTGATCATGAAGCCTAAAAGAAACTAATCAAAGTTTTCAGACAAGAATCCTATGGATATTGTGTATGAAACACCTAGGCCAAATGAGAAGAAGTTGTTGGCCAGGTCAATTGCATTTTTCAAGTATCCAACTGATTCAGCACTTAAAAGAAAAATTGCCAAGATTTACAGAAATGGTAAAGAAATCTGTGTGGTGGTTGGACACCCTTAGTTTGTAGAAGCTAAAAAGGAAGAGAAGAAAAGAATCAGGCAAGAAAAGAAGCAAGCTGCCTTAGATGCTAAGAAGCTCAAACAAAAAAGGAGCAAGCTGCTATCTTGGCCAAACTTCAAGCTGCAAAGACTACAACTGGGATTTCTGAACAACCACCTGTAATTGCTGAACCTCAGGATCAAAAAGTGCAAGATAAACCACAACATAAAAGAAGATTCAGATACAAGCTCCACTCTAAAAGAAAATTGGACTTCAATGATGAGGAAATGGAAGACTACATTCCCAAAAAGTTTACAACTTTAACTCATACATCAAAACCCTCAATGGTATTTGAAGAATTCAAGGTGGTGGATCCAACAAGGAATATTCGTGGTGAGACCATAATTCCAAAGGATGAACTAGTAGACTGGGATAGCTTGCCAATTCCTGAACTAAACTTTCCAATCTTCAACAATCCAAAGAAGACAAAGACTAGAGCAAGCAAGAAAGTGAAGCATGTGACTCTCAAATCCAAGACCTAACCAAATCTCAATCTATAATCAATAAGGGAGATTTGTTATACATCTGTGACATCAAGGAGTTTTCTGACATAAACCTCTACTTAGATGAATTGGAAGAAGTAAGAGGGATTGATGCTCACAGACATCTTCCTGAAATGCTGGTGTTTAAATATAAGGGAGGAAAAGAGATAATATGGCCACTTCACAGGATTCTTCTAGAGAACCAATCTGTTCTAATAAAGATCTACTCATCTTTCAAAAAGAACTTTGGATACAATGTGACTGCAAGGAGATTAGTTCTAAAGAAGATTGAGGAGCTGATGAGTAATAAAGCTAAAGATGCACTACCAAAAACTCTATTTATTCCCTTCATAGGAAATAGAGTGTATTGAGGCCTTATTGGCTGATGGAATTCAGGGATGAAAAGGGAGTAAGAAGATTCTTCAGATTGGAGGACCAGTTGAGTATCTCTAGCAATGAGACTCTACTGTAAATGCAAGAAATGCTAGATCTCTCAGAAGCTGATGAACTTGAGTTCCATAGACAACTCCAAAATCAGATAGAAGAGAACAACAGGAGGCTTGGGAAGAAATCCAGACAATCAAGGAAATAGACTTATATGCTCAGACTAGAGGAGCACCTTGATAATGATTGTGAACAACTTCTTTGTATAATTTGCTTTGTTCAATTTTCAATAAATATTGTAGCGCTTATCAGTTTTATCTGCTATTTTTATTCTGTATCTTTTGGATGTTTTGTTATCATCAAGTTTCTATTAATTTATGCCTATAATTCCAGTAGACATAAATTGGGGGAGATTGTTAAGAAATATGTTGTGAACTTGATGATAAATTAAACAAAATACCTTAGTAGATTTAACTTAGTGAATTTTGTAGTACTCGACGGATGATCAAATATAGTCCCGACGGATGATTCAATATAGTCCCGACGTATGATGATTTGACATCCACCGGGTGAGTTGCTAATGTAACAAATAAGTATTGTAGCACATTTCTGCAAACAACTTTGTGTAGAATCTGTAGGAGCATATGAGTCATATTGACTACTAATGGATATGCAGAATAGGTTGATTAATTGTAAATATGAGATATCTTGTAATTCTGTATAAATGAAATGGAGTCAAGTGACAAATAGCTACCCGACAGATGATCAACAAAGCTACCCGACGGATGATCAACAAAGCTACCCGACGGATGACAAGCATGTACCCGACGGATGATTAAATTCAAATATCTGTTGACAGTGACAACACAGTCACATGCGTTGGGTATTTGCAAAAGGAATGTGGCATCCTGTTAAGCAGGAATTTGAGAACAAAGAAATATTACCATTTTCATGCTATTATGAAGATATTCAAAGATGCTGAAATAGAGTAGTGAAGTAGCATGGAGTTAGACTAGATATGTTTTGTTTTACTATCTTGTCTTATTTTCATATAAACTTGGTGATATATAAACCAAGTGTAGCTAGTAAATCAATTAACTAAGCACACACATTTTCAGAGAAATATTTTCAAGCTGTATTCTGTAGCATTTCTCTGTAAGTTTAATTGTTCTACTTGTAAGCAGCTGTGAGCTATTTAAGCTTCACATGGTTCTCATTCGATATATATATATATATATATATATATATATATATATATATATATATTGGATACTTTTAAATCCACCAGAAAGTTTTAAAAACTTGTGTTTTTATTACTTTGTGTTCTGATTCATATAAATCATTCATTCTGCACTCTGCAAATCAAACACTTATATATTATCAAGTAAGAATTGTTTTAAAATCTTGAAAAAGTAGGGAGAATTACATTCAACCCCCCTTCTGTAATTCTTGTTGTATTGTTAGGGAATAATAGTTTTTATTTTAATTTTAGTTTCTATTTGATCATGTGCCTATATATATATATATATATATATATCCATGTATCAAATTTTCATTTTATGTGGGGAAAAATCATATTTTCATCAACAGTGTTGTCATTATTTGATCCAACTAGCAATATAGTCGTACTTCGCACACGGAATTTCTTGCCATATATAAAATTAATTGTAAAATAGTACTATAATGTTAAACTTTAAAGTTGCATATTTAAAATATTAACTGATAAAATAGTGTTTAAGATATGTCATTGGTATTGGTGATTTAACGATTTCTGAGATTGTAAATTGAGGAGTTGTATTTTGGAATCAATTTGGTATCTTTAGAATTATTCTAACAAATATATTTATATTGATATGGAAAGTTAGCCTATTGAGGTAACACATAAGTTAAGAATAGATGATATTATTTTAAAAAATATTAGGAGAGAAAATAGTGCAGTTTATTTATTAATTTTTTTTTAAAATGTTAATAATTATTGAAGTTCTTAAATATTTGGATTAATAAATACTAAATATAGCATTTGTTTAGCAAATGGGATTTTTTTTAATATGAATAGTTATTGCATATTTTTTATTATGTGGTCATTTTATTAATAAAATAAGTTTCAAATTCATAGTGAAGGTCTATTTTCACAATTTTAATATCTCGTATTGTTCTCGATTCAATTTAAAATTATTATATCACACAATAAGTCCCATCACCTTATCCGTCACTTAAACTTCCACTCCATAATGCTTCTTGTATTTTATTATTAGAAATTTTTTTAATATTGGAACGAAAATAAATTATAAAGAAATTTCATTGAGTTAAATAATCAATTCTTGCCTAATACTACTATAAAATATTTAAAATGCATAATATTATTTATATTTAACAAATAAATGATTATAAATAGTTACATACGGATGATAAAATACATTTTTTAATGTAATTAAGTTTTGTCGTTGATTTTTTATTCATTTTAAATAGCTCCATCCATCATAAACTTTTTTTGAAATTTGATATTATGATGAAATATTAAATTTTTTAATACAGTGTTTAACTGACAATATCAAGCTATTTTTAATATTTAAATAATTTAGATCTTATTTTTAATGACTTCACTTCTCAAAATAAGTACAATAGGTTTTAAATTAAAAAAATATAATCAATGGCACTCCAATGATATAAACCGCGGTATGCTAATTTAGAAATATAATTTAGTATTAATATATATAATATATAAATATAAACAATTTATCAATCCCTCGTCCTTAGTTTTTTATAAACTATTAAAATATAAAAGTTATACCGCACATAAATTTCACGTCATTTTTAGAATATAAAATGTTATAATTATTTTACTTATTTTCTTACTCAAATTAGTTAAAAACTATATCATGATTTGCAGGTTATTGCGTGAGCTGTAGGGTTTACCCAGTGCCCGTGCGCACCAAAGGATAACGGCTGCAGTTACTTATCATAAAAAAAATGTATTGGTATGTGAAAAATGGTGTCAATCTATGGCATACTTTAAAAAATGTTTTAACTATAATATTGGAAGACAATGATAAAAAATTAAAAATTAAAAAGTTCATATATATATATGGAATTTATCTAACATTATTAAAATAATATTTTTTATTAACAAAATGACAACCACTCTTAATGTAAAAAATTGAATCATTTTTTTATGAGAAAATAAATTTTATGAAGTTAGATTGAGAAACCACAATTGTGGAAGAAAAGAAGTGACTTATTTTCAATAAAAATAAAATGTCCCATGAGATGATGCATACTAAAATTATAAAACATATACATGATAATTAGAACATAATATTATTCCTCAATATTTAATAATAAAAAATAGGCAACTTGTTATCCTTTTTATCAAAAAAACACTCAAGCAGGTTTCAATATAATTTTTACAAAATATCTAGGACAGAAAGAGCCTTAATACGTGACAAAGTATGCTCAACAAAGATGGCGGTCATCTTGAATTTGGAGTGTTATATCTACTGCAAACCAAAAACTATCTCTATTATCAGCGTTTCTCTGAAAAAAGTAATCTTCTTCTCCGAAGAAAGTAACCTTTTGCCCATTCTACCTGTTACATTGTTACCTGACGACATGAAGACTCTGAAAGAAAGCCTTGAGAACATACCATGAGAGCATAAAATCATAATAATTTTTACTTAAATAACATATTAAAACTTTCAAGTAATAGATATCATAATTAAATCGCAACAGTTACACTAAAATAACCTTCAATCTATAATCTACATACATAATCCTCAGTTCCGAAAAATGTAAGCACATCTATCTTTGAGTAATTCTTCGATCAACGACCTATAATTGTGTCAAAAAATCAAGAATATATTAAGAGATTATCCCCTCTTCTATGAGGGGTCAACCGGTCAAGTGTCACTTAATAATCTATTTACGCTTACTTAGATTCTAGCAAATGTGCACCAAAAATAGTTTAATAAAAAATTAGTTATCTATGTATGAGGAAAGAAAGGGAGGGGGAATGGATTTGTAATTATAAACATCAACACCCTTGTAAGGAAATAAGGAAATTTTCCTTAAAAATATGTGGCACTGAAAGCCTTTTTTTAAATTCACCCTTACCAATTATTCAAATAAAATTTATTTTAACAAAACCTCAGGTTATTTTCTGGATAATGAGATACAATTTGCATGGGTTATCTAATTATTACAACAGGAACCTGCTTCTAGTAAATCATATCATAATCTTTATGGCTTATGCGCAACTTTGAGGTCATAAAATTTCATGCATAAACAATTTCTACCTCCGACTATCATATTTTCCTTAGTTATCCTATTATAAGTACAACAAATGCATAACCTTCGAACAGTTTCTTTAGGAGTGGCTGGAATTTGACTATAGTGAATTTGATAGGTCGACGTAGTTCAGAGAATGTAATATAGATAACCTTGTGCTGAAGCTTATTTACAGATCTCACCAACATAGTCTTAAACTCGGGTGAGTTCTGAACTATAGTTCAAATAAAAAATTTATGAGGCCCTTATTTACAAAACTCACTCGGTTGTAATATATTCATATATCTTTAAAAGAATTACTCTCTTTTCTAAAATTCAACTCCTTCAAACGGAAAGATAAAGATAAATTGCCTGAAGCATTCTTATTAAGGAGGTCTTTCATTTCTTTTAAAGTAAAGTAATCACCTCTATACTCTTTTCTTAATTTTTTTCTGCATCCTCTTTTAGCCTTGATATCAATAGGCGATATCGGCCCAAGAGTATATTAAAATAGTGGAATAAAGGTTACCTATAGAAATTTAGTGTACTGCCACAATCATATATAGTTAAACGCAGAACACCCCGGTGAAATAAAGGTCTTCTCACTCCCAATATTAGCTTTCTTAAATCTTGACCAGAGAGTGTACTATCTGTTACGTGAATCCCTTTGAAAATTGACGTGGCTTATATCTAAAGAAGAACCACACATCTTTCCATTAATGAGCATTGTTTTCATTTTATGTAAAATGAACTCTTTTCTTGCGTAATATCATATCAATGTTAAATTTTTAGCTATTATAGAGGAAAGTATGACATCCGATATGAAAATTTAGTTTTTTTTTTTTTGCCAAATTTAAAGCAGATTTCATTAATGACTTGAAAGAGATTCAATCGGGACAAACCCCCAACTGATCATGCAACCAGGTAGAAAAACAAATAAAACTAAATAATTAGCCATTTTGTTTCCGGATTGCTTAACAAACTGAATACAAATATTCTGAAAATTAAAAATGAAGGTAATGGTTTCCCGGACAATCCAGCAAGCATCTCCCCCGAAAACAGTAGTTTCACAATTGACCCTCACATTAATTCGATTGATATTGCAATGTTCAGAGGACTCAGTTGCAACAACGGAGTTTAGAGGCCTCATATTATGAACAAATATTTTTTGTGAGAGGTGAGCACATGTGATTTTCACCACCGTTCCAAACGCACCCCAGCTATCTACCTGCCGGACACCAGCTATAGACCTGCCGAAAGTGTTGTTGATGCGAGATATCCAGATCTCCCAATACACCATCCAATTCATTTTCAACACAACCACCACATCGCACAAAGCGAGACACGTCGCATAAAGCGAGACAATCAAACACACAAATAATAACTTAAACAGAACAATACGAAAAAACCCAAAAATCAAAAATCTCAGAATAACACCAAATTGTAATATGTTGTTAGACCAGAGATTTTGAATCCAAAAACTGAATTTTATTATAAAATCCAAGCTCTTACCTTAGTAGATCTGAAAACTAAAGTGAAAAACTGTAATGGATTTTTCGAGTTTTGTAAAACAAATCTTTATTTTATTAAAGAAAAAGTGAATAAAAGAAGAAGATGCAGATGAATATGGAGATAGAGATGGGTAGAAAGGGGGAAAAAGAAGGTAGGGCGGCTAGGGTTAGGTGAAGCTAGGGCGGCCGACTCTCATGCGAGAGAGAAATTTTTTATACAGTATCGAAACCCTTGTTAGGTAATACACAAGTGAAAAATAAAGAAGAAGGAAAAATTCTCAAACTTGTCATAGAATATAAGATCCACTTGTATCCACTTGTATCGAACTATTATTTTCAGAAGGAGCTTGATGAAGTACTGAAACTAACTTCTCATCTATTTCAGTAACAGAAGTATCTTTCTGAGTAATATGATTATTAGCAGGAGTATCACTAATTTTGATAATTGCATCATCAGAGTTGCTAGAGCGACACCTATAACTTGTCTTAAATTATAGTCACGATTAGTACCAACATGACATAATATTATTAACATGACATTTGTACTCGATTATTTGCAAACACGACACAATGCCGTTCTTTCGATCACCCGATATCGAAACTGAGTTACAATCCATGTACATCTTATCAGAGTGATATGCATGTTTCTTCGTAACCTGTTGTCTCGTCAATGGCTAGCTTAGCCCCATCATCCTCAATTTTGAATTCTCTGAGTGATATGCATGATTTTCCCTACCCTGCAAAACTGATTTTGCCGTATGCGTGCAGATTCTTTGAACTTTGATTTGTTGCTTTAAAAACAATTGTTTAGATCAACAAAAGATTGTGTATTTTGAGAACCTGGAGAAAATGCTAACAAAGGTTTTCATAACTTCATCGAACTTTAAACAGAAACACATTGAGTTTTTTCTACTTTTTCTGAGAATTTGCATCATACAATAATAAACAGTTCTTTTAACATAATAACTTACTTTGATAATGTCTTGTAGATAACAAAGGTATATTCTGATCTATTGCGGCAAACAGGGCTGCATTTTTTGTTGTCTCAAATAACAAATCATTTTATTAGACTAAAACAGAAAGCATGAGTCATGAACAGTTATGAGAGAACATAGATTAAAATAATATTCATTCAACCCTTGTCATACCAGATTATTCTAGCAATTATTTCTCCCAGCAAACTTCTTAATGGGGTTCATACATCATCTAGTACCTAGTCAAAACAAACAACATAAGCGTTTATAATATGGTAAATTGCAAATTATGTAATCAACTAATGGTTTTGTGACGACTACCCTGTTTCAACCATGGTGGAGAAAGATGTAATGACAAAGAGTTTCACTTCAGACCTAACAAAAAAAGGTCGTGATATCAATAGAATGAACGTAGTTTTGTCTGCTACTGACATTGAATGATGAACTGATGAACAGTAAAATGATCTAACCTTGTTAATTTTTGGAAGTGTTCTCAATCATTGAAAGAAATAATGAAAAAAGTGTGAAATACATAATTCAGACAACAGCAAGATTAATACGAGTGAACACACGAGTACAACTGATTCATTATGTGCTCAAGTTGCCTTAAAGCCTCAGCAGAAACTTCCATTAGCTTAGCTATTAAGTCTCAAATAAATTCTGCTTTGTACAATAGCAAATGGTCATAACATAGTTTGTTAGTTAGTTAGAGTCAACTTAGTTGACCGTATATATATTTATAATCTGTAAAGCTTCAAGCTTAAGTTTTAATTTTCAATCAATACACTTCTTCTTTTCCATACACACGGAATCTGTATGTATTATTCTATCATGGTATCAGAGCAGAGCGAGACTGAATCTATGCGCATCTTCTTCATTTAGTTCATTTCAATATTCTGTAAGTTTGCTTTCTCGATCGCAATCTCGAATTTGAAAGATTTTTGCATCTCATTTTTGGATTTCATTACGATTGATATCGTTTTGAAACCCTAGATCTTGAGTTTTCTTAGCTTGATTACTATCCTTGAGTAAGTATACTATTACTTACAGTCAATTAAGATTGACTTGTGTATCTTCATTTAGCTTGATCAATTATGAAAATTTATGTTATTTCGCCATGGTTCGACCTAGCTTTGTGAATGTTTTACAAGGTTCTTCTAAATCTGAATCTCAAACACATGTTGAAACACAAGATAATGAAGACGAACATTTGAATCTGAATAGCAATGATGGAACGGTAGTTCAGTTGCCAAATTACAATGCTAATGTTGTTGATAACAATATGCACCCTTTGTTTTTACATAATAATGATCATCCAGGACTCATTCTGATCTCTAAGAACCTAATAGGACCAGATAACTATGCACCTTGGAGTAGATCAATGCAAATCGCTTTAAATGCTATTAATAAGTTCATATTAGTTAATGGATTGTACAAGAAGCCTGCACTCACGTCTCCATAGTGTGCTCAATGGGAGAGGGTGAATGATATGATCATTACCTGGATTTTAAAATCTGTTGCTGATGGAATAAGCGATGGACTCAATTATGTCACTACTGCAAGTGAGATTTGGACTGAATTATATGAAAGATTCTCTAGTGTCAATGGACATAGAGTATATCAGATTATGAAGGATACTCATAGTCTTGAGCAAGGCAATAGGTCTGTAGAAACCTATTTTTATAAGCTGAAAAGTCTCTGGGATGAATATGCAGTGCAGGAACCTACTGGTTAGTTATGTTTGTGGAGTTCACAAGGTTTTGGTTGAAAGACATCAGAAACGAAAGTTATTGCAGTTTCTCATGGGCCTTCATGATAGTAATGCTAATGTCAGGGGTCAAATCTTGTTGATGAATCCTCTTCCAAATATTTCTCAAGCATATGCTTATGTCAAGCAAGATGAAAGAGCTAGACAAGGATATCAATCTCTAACTGATTTGAGTCCTTTAGTTAATTATGTTGGATCACAAATGGATCTGTCAAAAAGGCCTGGTACTGGGAAATTTCCTGCTTCAAGTGGCACATTAACTAAGCCTGTGCTTAAATGTACTCACCGCAATTTTAATGGCCACACTAAAGATCACTGCTACAAGCTTATTGAATATCCTCCTAATTGGAAGAAAAAGGAAAAGGTTGTCAATCCAGCTCATCAATTCAGAAGTCTTCCTAAGGCAAATCTGGTTTCTAACTTCAATGATTCCATTGGATCTTCTTTTGATCAGATGGATCAAATGCAAAAACAGTTAAATCAACTCAGTTCTCTTATGACTTCTCTGGTTGGAAATGGTCAATTTTTCAAAAGTCCTGAGGATCAATGGCAGGTATGGTTATTACCTATTCCAATTCCTTGTTTTCTGGTTTAAGTAAAAACATTTGGCTTGTTGATACAGGGGCAACTGACCATATGAGTTGTTCCTTAGATATTTTAAGTGATATCACATCTTTATCTAATCTTATCCATGTTGCTCTACCCACTGGTTCTACAGTGTTAGTCACTCAAGTTGGGTCTATTAAGTTTAGTGATCAATTTTGCCTTCATAATGTTCTTTTTGTTCCATCTTTTCATTACAACCTTCTTTCGGTCCCTAAGTGGACCAGAGACACTAATGGCCATGTGTCTTTTTCTGCTGATACTTGTGTTTTTCAGGACCATAGCCTGATGCAAACAATAGCCATTGGCAAGTTCCAGGCTGGTCTTTATCATTTGGAAATGCAATCTGCTTCTTCTGTTTCAGCTTCTTTTGTACTCACTAATACTTCAAGTAATGCTGCTTTTACTAAACATCAACTTAGTGCTTTGTGGCATATGCGCTTAGGCCATGTGCCATCTCCTGTTTTGTTACAAATACCATCTGTTGCTGCTTATGTAAAAGAAGATTGTAACAAATCTTGTCCAATCTGTCCAATTTCAAAATAATGTAATCTTCTTTATACTCTAAGTAATTCTCATGCCAATCATGTTTTTGACCTTATTCATGTTGATTTGTGGGGACCATATGCTCATGCAACTTATAATGGTTTTAAGTATTTCCTTACAATTGTTGATGACCATTCTCGAGCCATTTGGACTTTTTTGTTACCTACAAAGCAACATGTTGGTTTCCAAATTACTTGTTTTCTGGCTTATGTTCAAAATCATTTTGATACTTCTGTTAAACAGTTTAGATGTGATCATGGGACTGAGTTTTTTAATAACTCTGTCATTTCTTTACTTCTTTCTAAAGGCATAACTTAGCAACTTTCTTGTGTTGGTACACCTGTTCAAAATGGCAGGGTGGAACATAAACATCGACAATTACTTTCTATTGCTCGATCTTTACGATTTCAATCCGGTCTACCTATCAAATTTTGGGGGGAATGCATCTTAATAGCTACTTATCTTATTAACAGATTATCAACCCCTATTTTATCTAATAAAACTCCTTTTGAGTGTCTTTTTCATTGTCAACCAAACTATTCTATGTTGAAAGTCTTTAGCTACCTATGTTATGCTTTAGTTCATGATTCTAACAAATTTGTTGTTAGGGCAATTAGAGTTATTTTCATTGGTTATCCTCATGGCATTAAAGGTTATAAACTTCTAAATTTGGAAACAAAACAATAATTTATTTCAAGACAGGTTGTTTTTATGAAACAATTTGTTGGATATATTTGAGATGTCATGTCTAATATATTTTATATTTAGTTTTCAGATCTTAACTAACAGGAAATATCAGTACTTACTGGAATCAGGACTTACTGGAAGTCAGGACTTAAGGATATCAGGACTTAGATTATTAGAAGATAATATCAGAAGATGGATATCAGAACTTAAGTACTGGAGGACTAACAGTTAAAAAAGGAAGCTGATTTACAGGAAAGAAGATCGAGACTAATACAAGAAGAAGAGATGCATGGAAAGAGTTCGAGGACTAGAAGAATTATATAAGATATCTGGTTGATATATTTTAGGAGACAGAATTATATTCCATATCAACTAGAAGTTATCTTGTAACTGTGTGTTTATATAAACACAGACATAGGTTTACTCTATAAGAGTTATGATCATCGAGAAGATCATATATTGTAACCTAGCAGCTCTCGTGATATTTGTTCATCACTGAGAGAGAACAGTTCCATTGTAACAGAGTTTATTATATCCAATACATCTGTTTTCTGTTACTTGTGCTTTAAATCGATTTGATTATAATCTACACTGTATTCAACCCCCTTCTACAGTGTTGTGTGACCTAACAAGTGGTATCAGAGCTTATTTGTTAACACACATACAGTAAAGATCCAAAACAATCATGTTTGAAGAAGTAGAAAATCCAACCAAGCCCGCTAAAACTGAAGAAACTCCAAAAACTCAAACCCATAGTCGATATGAGACTATCAGGGTTCCCATGCTGAGACCGTCTGAGTATCCCATATGGAAAGTGAAGATGGCTATGTTTCTGGAAGCTACAGATCCAGAATACCTTGACAGAATTAATGAAGGATCGCATAAGCCAACCAAGCTCTCTGTTGTAGTTGCAGATCAGCCAGCAAAGACCATACCAAAGGAGAAAAGTGAATAGACAGCTGAAGATATCTCATCTATTGCCAAGAATGCAAAGGTAAGGCATTTGCTGCATAGTGCCAGTGATAATATCATGTCAAATAGGGTAATTCAATGCAAGACTGCAAAGGAGATATGGGATGCTTTGGAGACAAGGTGTCAGGGAACTGATGCAATCAAGAAAAACAGGAGGACTATACTCACTCAAGAGTACGAGCACTTTGACTCAAAAAGTGATAAGTCATTAACTGACTTATATGACAGGTTTGTCAAACTCTTGAATGATCTGTCACTGGTGGACAAGGAATATGACATTGAAGATTCAAATCTAAAATTCCTTTTAGCTCTTCCTGAAAGTTGGGATTTGAAAGCTACTATTATAAGAGATAACTATGCTCTTGATGAAACTACTCTTGATGAAATTTATGGAATGCTCAAGACTTATGAACTTGAGATGGATCAAAGAAGCAAGAGACATGGGAGAAAGTCAAGAACAGTTGCTCTTAATGCTGAGGAGGAATCCCCCAAAGTGGTTGTCTCAAAGAAAGGAAAAGGAAAGGCTCTCATCATAAAGTCTGATTCAGAATCATCAAGTTCTGATGATGATGATTCAGAAACTGAAAGTCTACCTGAAGTAGATGCTGATGAAGAGATGATAAAGCTGTGTGCTCTTATGGTGAAGGGTATCACAAAGATAGCCTACAAGAAATTCAGAAGGGGAAAGAAGTTTTCCAGGAAAGGAAGAAGTTCTGATAAGAAGGGTTTCAGAAAATCTGAAGGCAAAGGAGGAAACTATGACAGAGGAGATTACTCAAATGTCAAATGCTACAACTGTGGTGAGAAAGGCCACATATCTCCTGACTGCAAGATAGGAAAGAGTGACAAAGGCAAGACACTTGTCACAAAGAAGAAAAGCTGGACAGACACCTCAGATTCTGAAGATAAGGATAACTATGCATTGATGGCAATAGCTGATAGCAGTTCTAATGCTGCTGAGTTAAAAGTACCTCAAATAACTTATGCCTTTCATACTGATGATATTACTGAGTTGAGATTATATCTTAAAACCATGTTTATTAACTATAGAGATCAAAATTTAACATGTGAAAGATTAACTTTTGAAAATCTTGCTTTTAAAAAGAGGAATGATTATTTAGAAAAAGAGTTAGTTATGTTCCATCAAACTCAGAAGGATAGAGATGATGCTTTCTATGTGAGAGATGAAGTGCTAAAAATGAATAAATCTCTAAAAACTGAGTTAGAAAAGGAGAGAGAGATTATCAGGACTTGGACTAACTCTGGCAGAGCAACTCAAGATATACTAAGTAGTGGAAACTGAAAAGAGGGCTTAGGTTATGGAGATGAGAAAAGTGAAAAAGGAACTGAACAAGTTAAGCCAATTATTGTTAAACAGACTACTAAGACAAAGGTAAATCCTGTTAAATTTGTAACTGAAACTGTAAAGTCTGATTCTGAAAAGATGAAAGATGTTGAGACAGAAGTGATAGCAGCGTCAACTTCTGACAAATTAGAACAGGATAAACCAACTGAAGTTAACATAGGCTTAATGACAAAGAAGCAGCTTAAACATAAGCTGAAAGAGATTACCAGTGTAAACAAGGTAAAAGAAGCTAGGAAAAATAGGAATGGAAAGGAAGGTGTGAATAAAAGCAACAATTATATGCCTGTTCCTAATGCTCCTAGAAAGAAATGCTATAACCGTGGAAATTCTAACCATCTGGCTTCTTTTTACAGGAAGAATAAGAATATAAACTCCTTACCTTTTAAGTCAGGAGTTAAGAGTCAGTCTGTTAGGTTTAAGCCATAAAATCCTTGTTTTCATTGTGGTAGTGAGTGGCCTTCCATTTATACTTGTAAGGAATATCATAGTTTGTACTATGATTATTATCAGATAAAACCTTCTTTGAAGAAAGTTACTTTAATTCCTTCTAGTGTAAAGTATGATGCAAAGTCTGATAATGTTAATACTGATAAGAAAATTGTTAGCATAAACTCTGATGTTAAATCCGCTGCAAATGTTAACAAACTTAAAAAGGCCAAAGGATCCAAGCAAGTCTGGGTCCTTAAAACTAACCTTTAGTGGTCTTTGTGATTGCAGGGCAACAGGAAGAACATCCTAGTTCTGGACAGCGGATGTTCAGGACACATGAATGGAAATAAAGCCCTGCTATCAGACTTTGTGGAGAAAGTTGGCCCAGAAGTTTTTTATGGAGATGGCAACATTGGGAAAACTCTGGGATATGGCAAGATCAATCTTGGGAATGTCATCATTAAAATAGTAGCTCTAGTCTCAGGACTTAAACACAATCTGTTGAGTATAAGTCAAATCTGTGACAAAGGTTATCATGTGGATTTCTTTGAAGAACACTGTGAAGTTATAAGTAATTCAACAGGCAAAGTGGTTCTGAAAGGATATAGGCATGGCAATATTTATAAAGCTAGACTTTCAATAAGTACTGATGGTTCTGCAATTTGTCTGTTGAGTAGAGCATCAACTGAAGAAAGCTGGAATTGGCACAAAAAACTCTCTCATTTAAATTTCAACAATATAAATGAGCTTGTAAAGAAAGATCTTGTGAGAGGACTACCAAAAACAGTATTTTCTCCTGATGGCCTTTGTGATTCATGTCAGAAGGCAAAACAAAGAAAATTTTCTTTCAAGAGCAAAACTGAGTCATCAATTCTTGAGCCTTATCACCTACTGCATGTTGATCTATTTGGTCCAGTCAGTGTCATGTCTATTACAAAGAAGATATATGTTATGGTTATAGTGGATGAGTTCACAAGGTACACATGGGTGTACTTCTTGCACAAGAAGACTGAAACTGTATCTACCCTAACTGATCATGTCAGACAGCTGGATAAATTAATCAAAGATTCTGTTAAAATCATAAGGAGTTATAATGGCACTAAGTTCAAAAATTCAATCATGGAAGAATTCTGCAAAGATCATGGAATCAAACAGGAATTTTCTGCACCTGGAACTCCACAGCAAAATGGAGTTATAGAAAGAAAGAACAGGACTCTCATTGAAGCTGCACGAACAATGCTTGGTGAAGCAAAGCTACTAACCTATTTTTGGGCTGAAGTTGCGCAGGCTGCTTGTTTTACACAAAATGCAACACTCATAAACAAGCATGGAAAAACACCATATGAAATGGTGAAGAAGAAGAAGCCAAATCTTAAATACTTTCATGTATTTGCTTGCAAGTGTTTTGTTCTTAAGACTCATACTGAACAGCTGTCAAAATTTGATCTAAAAGCTGATGAAGGGATTTTTGTTGGATATCCACTTTCCACAAAAGCCTTCAGAGTCTATAATTTAAGAACAACAGTTGTCATGGAATCTATCAATGTCTCTTTTGATGATAAGAAGATTACTGGACTTGAAGATTTTAATGATCATGATTAGCTGAGATTTGAGAATGAAGATTTAAATTCTGATTCTGAAAATTCTGATCTTGATAGTTCTGATGGATTAAGTTCTGATGTCATTGAAACCGTGGTAACAACTCCAACGGAAAATGCAACTGTCCAGGGGGAGCAAGCTGAAAATCCTACCACATCTCAAGACTTTCAAGAAGCATCATAACCTGTCACAGGCTCTTCAAGTTCTGATTCATCAAGTTCTGATGAGCCAAAGTCTGATAATTCTGGAAGCTCTGATTCTTCAACTTCTGAAAAATCAAATGCATATTCTGAAGTCTCAGAGAGCATAACTACAGGGGGAGCATCAGAAAATACTGATAGAGACAGCATAGATCATGGGTGAGGATCCAGTTCTAGAGATCAACTTCCATCTGCAAGGAAGTGGACTAAAGCACATACACCTGATTTAATCATTGGAGATCCTGAAGCAGGTTTCAGAACTAGAACTGCAACTTCAAATGAATGTCTCTATCATTCTTTTCTATCTCAGACTGAACCAAAGAAATTGGAAGAAGCTCTTCAAATGCTGATTGGGTGCAAGCAATGTAGGAAGAGTTAAATGAATTTGAAAGAAATAAAGTCTGGACCCTAGTGCCAAGACCAAAGAATAGATCAGTTGTTGGTACAAAATGGGTGTTCAGAAACAAAACTGACACTGATGGCATAATTACAAGAAATAAAGCAAGACTGGTTGCTAAAGGTTACTCTCAGCAGGAGGGTATTGATTATGATAAAATATTTGCACCAGTTGCTAGATTAGAGGCCATAAGGATCTTTTTGGCTTATGTTGCTCACAAGAAGTTTAAAGTCTTTCAAATGGATGTGAAAAGTGCTTTTCTCAATGGAGAATTGGAAGAAGAGGTATATGTTGAACAACCTCCAGGCTTTGTAGATCCTAAATTTCCCAATGATGTCTACAGGCTTGACAAAGCACTTTATGGCCTTAAGTAAGCTCCAAGAGCATGGTATGAGACTTTAGCTCAATTCCTTCTGGAAAGTGGATTTCACAGAGGCATAATTGACAAGACTTTATTCTACCTCAACGATGGAAAGGACTTATTTTTGGTACAGATATATGTTGATGATATCATATTTGGTTCTACTAATTCCAAACTGTGTCAGAAGTTTGCAAAGCTAATGCAGTCAAGATATCAAATGAGTATGATGGGAAAACTCAGCTATTTTCTGGGCCTCCAAGTCAAGCAAACTGAAGAAGACACTTTTATCTTTCAATCCAAGTATACCAGAAATTTACTGAAGAAATTTGGAATGCAAGATTGTTCAACTGCATCCACTCACATGGCCACTGTAACCAAGTTAGATAAGGATACTGGTAAATTAGTAGATAGTACTAACTACAGAGGTATGATTGGCTCATTACTCTATCTAACTGCAAGTAGACCTGATATCATGTATGCTACCTGTCTTTGTGCAAGATTTCAGGCTGATCCAAGAGAACCTCACTTATTATCTGTGAAAAGAATTTTCAAGTACCTTAAGGGTATAGCTGATCTAGGATTGTGGTATCCTAGGGAATCAGATTTTAAGCTAATTGGTTACTCAGATGCAGATTTTGCAGGATGCAAAATTGACTGGAGAAGCACTAGTGGAAGCTACCAATTTCTTGGAGGCATATTGGTTTCTTGGTTTAGCAAAGAACAAAAGTCAATCTCCATATCAACTGCAGAAGCAGAATATATTGCTACAGGAAGCTGTTGTGCACAGATTCTTTGGATGAAAAATCAGTTACTGGATTATGGGTTAGAATTTTCTAAAATCCCTATTTACTGTGATAATCAAAGTGCTATTGCTACGACAGGTAATCTAGTTCAACACTCAATGACAAAGCACATCAGCATTAGGTACCATTTCATAAGAGAACATGTGGATGAAGGTACAGTGGAATTACATTTTGTTCCAACAGATCAACGGCTAGCAGATATCTTCACAAAAACACTATGTGAAGCTACTTTTATAAGATTGGTAAATGAACTTGGAATGGTTTCAGGTTCTTTCTCTAAATCTGCTTAGTTTTTGTTCTCATGCATCAGACCTTATGATCAGTGTTTACAGATTATATTATCTATATGTAATATGTGCTTAATCTGAAAATTCATTAAATGCTGATTGTTATCTGATGTGGATTTATATACTCTGATAAGTGTTTTGAATGTTCTGTTACTATTCAAACCAATGAGGATAACTGTGCTAGATGCTGACCTAGTAGTCTTTAACAAACTAGAAATCCCATATTTGAATTAGTTGTTTATGTGGAAACTCATTCACACAAGCAGATTCTGATATTGAGCTTAATCAAGTTTACTTTGTGTCTCTTATTACTAAGTCACAAACTAGATTCTTGTTTCTTATCTGTCAAATTCTGATGTCCATAAATCTTAAGAATGAACTAAGTGTTGATAAGCCTCACTTATCAAAAGAAAAGAAAAGAAAAGAAAATAATAAAAGTCAGGTACTCCTTTGAGATCTAGAGTAAAAATGTGGAAGGGAAGACCCAAGTGCATTGCTGGTATTAAGTAATATGCATTGGAAAAGCAAATATTTTTCTTGGTGACTTTTCACACTCTATGATTACTGGAGAAATACTCTGATAACAGCATAAATTCTGATAAGCAGTCGTGACTCACTTACACTGAGAAGCCACTGTAAAAAGGAATTTCAAAAGATGCATAAAATCAACACAAACAGTTAAGGTGGACTCATGCATAAATTTGTTCTATAGTAGACATCATGACTGATGACAGATTTTAAGCATTTTTCTGAGTTATGCTTTATTTCTAAGATGTACTGAAGTTGATCAGACTTTAATCTCTATCTGATATTTTGCTGAATGCACACACTTTCACTCCATATGAATGATGAAAATAATTGTGGTGATTAAGTTGTTTTTTACAAACAGTTAAGTGTCATTTGCATAAATTCTGAGGACAAGTTGTGATAGAACTTCTGATGATTAAACTCTGAAGAAAACAAGTCAGTATTTGTATGAAGAATCACAGAAAAAGATATTCACTATTTGAGTACAGAAGCCATGTTCTGATGACTGTTAAAATCTGATATAAGTTAAGTTCTGATATTAAATCCTGATTGAATCTTTGATGCTTACGTGGCATTTTTCTTTACTTGACTTATTTGTGGTAAAGTCTGAAACAGTCATATTTAAATCAGAATAAAATTAGGTGAGATAAAAACAGTCATAATCATTATGGGTTAGTGGTTAACGTGTATGTCTTGAAAAACTGCATGTGCACAGTAATTGTTAATTATTTCTCGTGCCCATTAGCTCTTGCCTTAGATCTTTTACTGACTGTTATTATTACACATCAGTCTAGGGAGTCGAGGGATCATTATTTTTACTTGTAATTGTTACACACTCCTCGCGTCCCTTGGCATTACATTGCCTATTTATATGACTGATCATTCATCAGTAAAATCACATCTTTTCATTTCTTTCAAACAATGGCACATTTTAGTTGGTTTTACTGCTATGGCACAGAAACTGTGACCATTTTTCGAAATAAAATTCCGACTCTATATCCTATCAACAGCATTTCATTCGACATCTGGAATTAACTTCCGAGAAATATTAAAAATTATCTGTTGTCTTTCCAAAGAGAAGTTCATCTTCGTATTCTTAAACAGCAGGAGAAAATCATTCGTCTTGTTGTTCTCTTTGTTGAAAATAGAAAAAGAATTAATTATCATCCATTCGTTTCTCTCCACCGTCTGCTTTGTCAGTCTTCTTAGACTAGGACCAAGGCTGTTGATGTTAAGAATCTTAGAATAGAACTATCTTGTAATTTTTGCATGTAATTGATAAATTTCATGAAATGTACTCAAATGATATATTAATGAAATTTCCTTTAATTGCAAGATTTGTTCTTTGTCTCTCAAATTATATGACTGTGCATGTTTTAATTGCAATTTGTTAATCTTTACTTCATCGATTTTTAACTTTATCCTGTGATGAATGTTTTGATTAAATTTTGTTGATTTGAGGAAACAATTGAAGCACGAGTTCATGCATCTGAACCTGTGTTAGTTGAAGCTGAGAATGTTACTTCTCAGAAAGAAACAGCAGCTCAAAGTTTTGATACTTTGAAAAAGAAATTTGTAAATTCTGATGCTGCTGAAGCAACTCCTTCATTGGCAAGGAGATTGAAGAAAATGAAGGCAAGAAGGTATTTGGCTAAGGCTATATCAGAAGATACTGAAGAAGCTGAGGAAGGGGATCAAGAATCTCTGATCTCACAAGAACCAATTATCATTGAAGCCCTTCCAGCTCAAGCCAAAGACACTTCTAATGACACAGTTCTTACCCCTCTTGTCTCTCCTATTAAAGCTACAGATGATGCTAAAGAACAAACTGATAATTCTGAAATAGATATTCATAATTTGAATATACCTGAAGTTCTTTATCTGGAAGCTCCATCTACATCAAAGACACCAGCTCTGGAGATAAATTCTGCTGATCAGAATTTAGATGATGTAATTCCTAATTCTCCAGTTGCTTCACACACTGTTAAGCTCTCAGAACAGAATGAGTCTTCCTCAAGTTCTGATGACAGTGTTTCTGTTGAGACTCTGGGCAAGGAAGAATTGGTGAAAAAATTTGTTGAAAAGGAAGCACCTATTCCTTGGGAGGATACTCACAGAGGTGTTGAGTGGACCAAGAAGTGGAATGAATCAGATTTTATTCCATGTTTTAAAATTATGACAGAGCATATTGCAAAAGCTGATGAGTTGCTCACAAATGCTGATTTCAAGACACAACTCAAGATCACAACTCTGTCTATAAAACATCTTTAAGGTCTACATACTGCTACTCATGAAAAGGTTGATACACTCAGAGAACAAGCTGATAAGCTTGATCAAGTGCTCAAGCTTGACAAAAAAAGGTATATCAGACCTATTTCTGAAAAAGTTGCAGCCATTGAGAAAACTCAAGAGAAGCAACAGGCCTAAATTGCTGAGGTTCTGGCTAATCAAGCTTCTCAGAGAGCTCAATTGGATGAAATCCAATCTTCAGTTGAACTTCTTCTTTCTCTCTTACTTCCTGATGATGCCAAAAAGGGGGAGAAGGTAATTAAGTCCAAATGCTCACCTACTCAAGAACTGAAGAAAAAGGATGATAAAGGTGATGACCAGGAAACTCTGAAAAGAGCAGAGGTCAAAAAAAAGTTCAAGGAAAATCTTTTATTCAGAACAAGTCAAGTTCTGATGCTGTGAATGCTCAAAGATTGAAGTCAAGTGGTGATAAGCAAAGTCTGAGGTCAAGTTCTAATATTCTGATTCAGTCAGGATCTGAAGACTCTCAGAAGTTCTTGCAAACTCTGAAGTTAAAGGGGAAGCAGACTATTGTTTATTACAAAGATCCTAAAATCCAGACACTTGATGAGGAGATAGCAAGAAGATTATTTCTGAAACATAATCCAGGAATGGATTTTGAAACCTTCAAGGAGGAAGAAGCTAGATTTTCTACTGAGAAGACAAATCCTAAGTCTAAAGCTTATGATGCAAAGAAATCTCCAAGGCTAAAGGAAAAGGGCATTGTGATCAAGGAAAAGTCAAACTTTAAAGTTCAAAACTAGATCACAGACTGAGAGTAATCCCAAAGACAAAGGGAAAGGAAAAATTGATGAACCAACCAAGTCGCTGGACTTGAAAACTTCTCAAGATATGATGAAACCAGTGTGTAAAATGGTTCAAGTATCTGATGATAATCTTGTTGAAGATGAAACTGTTCAAATTCTGAAAAGAAGAAAGATAAGTGAAGATTCTAAAACAGCCTCTGACATTGCTCAAGTTGTTGTTCAGAATAAAGGACAGGAAGGTACAGAAGAAACAGCAAATTCTGATCAAGCTATCAAGACATCAACTGCTGACAATGCTCAAGTTGATTTGAATAAATTGACAATTGCTGATAAGAAGAAGCTGTTATGGAAGAAAGCTACTCCTATTGAACCAAAATCCAATCTCATGATTAATCAACTTGCTATATTTGGGTTGAAAGCCAAGCAACCTAGAGATAGAGTTGGATTAGGTTCTGACGAAGAGAAGATTCAAACAGGAGTAGAGGTTACTCTAGGAGATCCTTTCATATTGACAGACAAACCATATGTACAAATCAAACAAAGGCACCTTGACAAGGTGTTGTCTGCTCAAGTTGTGATAGATGCTCATGATAAGGAGAATCTGAAAGAGAAATTAATCTTATTTCTCAATGATGGAAAGACTTATAGATTAGCTGATACTGATGTATTAAAGAAGTCTATCAGAGAACTTCAGCATATTCATTATCTTCTGGAAGTAAAATCTGATGTTACAAGAAGATGGTCAGAATATATTTTGAAGGCTATAAGAGATCTATTCAGAATCTCTGGTACAAAGACTTCTCATTACAGTCTAATGATTACTGAAGGTGATGGAAGAGAAATTCCTATGCTGAAGAATTTTGCTAAGGTGGAAGTTAATTTTGAAAGGAAGATGCTTATGTTATAATGAAAACTCTTCACATCCTAAGGTTATCAGACTTGGTGATGGACTTGAAAGAACATCCATTCAAGCTCTCAGAACAGCCATTTATCAAATTGGTGACAGTAAAGAAGAAGAACTGATCCAGGTCAAAGCACAGTTAGCTGAAGTTCTGAAGAAAGCTGAAGATAATCTGATAAATATTTTTGTTAAGAATCATTATGGATTCAGATTGATTAAGTGATGTTGGTAAAGCTGGATGTTTTGTAAGTTGTAATTTATAGTCTTAATAAACTCTTTTTACATTTGAACTTAAATGTTTTTGATATCATCAAATCTATTAACTTGTACATTCTTGCATAATTTACAAGTTGGGGGAGATTGTTGGATATATTTGAGATGTCATGTCTAATATGTTTCATGTTTAGTTTTCAGATCTTAACTAACAGGAAATATCAGTACTTACTGGAATCAGGACTTACTGGAAGTCAGGACTTAAGGATATCAGGATTTAGATTATCAGAAGATAATATCAGAAGATGGATATCTGAACTTAAGTACTGGAGGACTAACAGTTAAAAAGGAAGCTGATTCACAGGAAAGAAGATCGAGACTAATACAAGAAGAAGATATGCATGGAAAGAGTTCGAGGACTAGAAGAATTATATAAGATATCTGGTTGATATATTTTAGGAGATAGAATTATATTTCATATCAACTAGAAGTTATCTTGTAACTGTGTGTCTATATAAACAAAGACATAGGTTTACTCTATAAGAGTTACGATCATCGAGAAGATCATATATTGTAACCTAGAAGCTCTCGTGATATTTGTTCATCGCTGAGAGAGAACAGTTCCATTATAACAGAGTTTATTATATCCAATACATCTGTTTTCTGTTACTTGTGCTTTAAATCGATTTGATTGTATTCTACACTGTATTCAACCCCCTTCTACAGTGTTGTGTGACCTAACACAACTTTCCCTTTTCTGGATCAAACTGATAAAACTTCTATTTTAGATCCTCATTTCTTACAGTCTTGGTATCATTCTGCTAATCTTGATAATTATGTTGATACTTCTACAACAGCTGACCAAGTTGTAGATGTTATTTCTTCTCCTAGTCATTCTTATTCTATAATTAATCTTGTTGAGTCTCCTATATTAACAAATGTGAGATGTGATATTTTGTCTGGTTCTCCTCCAGATAGTGATAATCTTACTATTTCTGATTCTACTGATTCAGAAAATGAGAGTTTAGTTGTCAATAGACATTCCACTAGGGCCCAAACTCGACCATCTTGGTGGCATGATTATTCCATTCCAGGTCATAATTCTTGTTCCTCTGTGTCTAAGTACCCAATCAGTTCTTTTGTATCTGTTAGGCCTCAATGATACTATAGAAGGGGGTTGAGTATAGTATCTACAATCAATTCGATTATAAACACAAGTATGTAACAAGAAACAAGTTTATTCAATATATCAAACTCTGTTACAGTAGGTTTAATCTACTCTCTCAGTGATGTATGATATCACTAAGAAATACTAGGGTTACAATGAATAATATTCTCGAGAATGATAACACATATAGTGTAAACCCTAAGCTATGTTTATATAGTACACAGTTACAAGATATCTTCTAATTGATATGAAATATATCTCTTCCTAAAATATATCAATCAAATATTATCTTTTTACAAGTCTTCTAGTCATCCAACTCCTAAAGCATATCTTCCTTTGTTTAGTCCAGATCCTCTCTTAGAAATCAGCTGCATTTTACTTATGAAGCATATCCTTCCTTAAGTTCTGATATCACAAGTTCTGATACCTTAAGTTCTGATATCTTCATGTCTTCAGTAAATCCTGATTTCCAGCTGAATCCTGATATTAAAATCTGAAACTAAACACATCAGATTAGTCATGACATCACAAATATATCTAACAATCTCCCCAAACTTGTAAATTATGAAATATTTACAAGTTAATAGATTTGATGATGTCAAAAACATTTAAGTACAAATGCAATGAGAGTTTATTTAGACAACTAACTACAACTTACAGTCCTTGCAGCTTTTACCAATTTTACTGAATCAATCTAAATCCAAAATGATTTGACAAAGTTTGATATCAGCTTCGCTTCTGCATTTCTCAGGACTTGAGCTAATTTAGCCTTGACTTGCTGCAGTTCTTCATCTTGACTTCCAATCTGGTAGATGGCAGTCCTAAGTGCTGAAATGTGATTTCTTTCCGATCCATCACCATGTCTGATTACCCTTGGGTGAGAGGAGTCTTCATCGTAGCATAGACATTTCTCTTTCAGAATAACTTCTATCTTAACAGAATTCTTCTTTATTAGAAATTCTCTTCCATCATCTTCAACTATCTTTGGAATAAATTATGCAACCCTTGATCCAGAGATTCTGGCTTTATCCCCTATGGTCTTCATCAAGAAATTTGACCATCTTCTGGTAACCTCAAACTTTATCTCCAAAAGATAATGAATGAATTGAAGTTCTTTAAGAGATTTGTTCAGCATATCTGATTCTGACATTATGTATGTTCTTCCATCTTTAAGAAATAGAATCAGCTTTTCCTTGACTTTACTCTTATCATGAGTATCCAGTACCACTTGAGCAGATATAACCTTGTCAAGGTATTTCTGTGTAACTTCCTCAAGTGGTTTGTCAGTTAATAAAAATGGATCTTTGATAGCTACTTCAACTCCTGTTTTGATCTTGGCTTCACTTGATCCTAACCCAGATATGTCTCTTGCTTCTCTGACATTCAATCCAATAGTCATGAAATCAGATAGCAGTTGACTTTTCTTAGGATCTGATGGTTTAACATTTTTCTATAGGAGTTTCTTCTTATCAGCAATTATCATTTTGTTCAAATCAACTTGAGCTTTGTCAGAGATTGATGTCTTGATGACTTGTTCAGGATTTGCAGATTCTTCTATAGCTTGCTGTTCTGAAATATCTTCACTCTGAACAACTTGAGCTATGTCAGAGGTTGTCTTAGATTCTTCTGTCATCTTCTTTCTCTTCAGAGTTTCAACAGTTTCATCTTCAGCAGCTGTATCATCAAAGACTTGAACCATCTTGCACACAGGATCCATCAGAATTTGAGGAATCTTCATTTTCTGCTTCTTGACTGTCTCCCCAACTTTTCCTTTTCCCTTGTCTTTGGGATCAGTAGTAGTTTGAGATCTAGTCCTTGATGTAGGAATCTTTGTGGCAGATCTTTCTTTTATCACTATACCTTTCTCCTTAGGTCTGGGAGACTTCTTTGCATTAGAAGCTTTAGATTTAGGATTTGTCTTCTCAGCAGCAAATCTAGCTTCTTCCTCCTTTAGAGTCTCTAAATCCATTCCAGGATTATGCTTGAGAAACAATCTTTTAGCAATTTCTTCATCAAGAGTCTGAATTTTGGGATCCTTATAGTAGATAGTAGTCTCCCTTCCCTTAAGCTTCAGAGTTTGTAAAAACTTCTGAGAGTCTTGACTTCCAGACTGAATCAGAATATCAAAACTTGATATCAGAGTTTGAGCATTCACAACTTCAGAACTTGTATTCTTCTGTGTAGAAGATTTGCTAGAATCAGAAATTAGTTTCTGTGAAGAAACTTTGCTGCCCTTCTTGCCTTGACTTTGACCTTTGCCCTTGTAAGGGTTTCTCTGGTCATCTTCAGAATTATCCTTTTTCTTCAGTGTTTGGCTTGGTGAGCACTTGGACGTAACTGCCTTCTCCCCCTTTTTGGCATCATCTGACAGGAGTAGAGAATGAAGGAGTTCCACTGAAGATTGGATTTCATTGAGCTGTGTTTGTTGAGAGGCTTGATTCTGTAGGACCTCATCCAGTTGGACCTGCTGCTTTTCTTGAACAAGCTCAATAGCCTCCACTTTTTCTTGAATTGGTCTGATAAACCTATTATTGTCTAGTTTGAGCATCAGGTCTAGCTTATCAGCTGCTTCCTGAAGTTTATCAACCTTTTCATGAGTCTTGGAGTATAGACCTTGAAGATTTTTAGTACTGAGAGCAGTGACTTTTAGTTGGTGCTTGAAATCAGAACTTGTCAGCAACTCATCAGCTTTTAAAATATGTTCTGACAGAATATGTGAGCTGGGAATGAAGTCAGGTTCATTCCACTTCTTTGTCCATCCAACTCCTCTAAAATTTTCCTCCCATAGAACAAGAGCATCTTCTTCATTAAATTTAAGCAGTGCCTCTTTGCCAAGAATTGGAGCATTTACTGGAGCACTTGCTGGAGCACTATCTCCAGAATCTGATAAAATCTCATCATTTTCTAATAACTCTAGAGTGTGTGTTACTGAAGGAGATTCCGGAACTTCTGTTTCCAAATTCTGATCTTCAGGTTCCAAATTCAGAATTGGTGCAGTAGAAATTTCAGCCTGTAGAATTGGTGAAACAGGAGCTGTTGGATGTTTTGCTGGTGGAGCTTCCAGATAGAGAACAGAAGGTATATTCAACCTGTGAATGTCAATTTCAGGACTTAACCCTGAATCTTCAACTGGAGCAGTTTCTTTGAATGGAGAGATAGGAGGTGTGATCACTGTGTCTTGAACAGTATCTTCAGGTTGAGGTGGAGTTGTTAAAGCTTCAATGACTGTAGGTTCTGATGAGATCAGAGATTCTTGATCCCCTTCCTCAGCATCTTCAGCATCCTCAAATTAAATTTGTGCAATATGCACACCTGCTTTAGTCTTCCTTGATCTTCTAGATGGTGGAGTAATATGATCTATATCAGAACTTAAAGATCTTTTCCTTTTCAAAATCCCAGAATCCTCAGCTTCATTCTCTTTCTAAAGAGTTCACTCTTTAACTTCTAATGTCACAGGTTCTGATGCAGGAACCTGGACTTGTTCATCCTCATCAGATTCATCTCTCAGAATCATCCTTCTTCTTCTCCTTGGTGGAGACTTAGTCACAGATATAGTTCTTTTAGTTTTAGGCCTAGAGGATGTGTTAAATTTTACAACTGGCACCTTTTGAGAGGTACCAGAGGTTGGTTTGGTTTTGGATGTGAGAGGTGAGGTTCTGATAGTAGGCTGTGGTTGAGTATTGGAAGGTTGGGTTGGTGGAGGTTGAGGAGTAGTAGCATGTGTAGGTGCAACATCAGGATATATGGTTGTGTATGTTTGAGGATCAGAATTTACTAAGAAATGTTTTAGAGATTGAGGAATTTGAAGAGGTCTTAGTATATCTTTCTTATTATCAGTAGATAACAAGTCTGTGAAGGCCATTCTATGAAGTTTAAAAGGTTGAATCAAGTCACTAAAGGCTTGGGGCTTATCAGAACAACAAAAACTATAAATAAGTTGACAGAACCTAGCAAAGTAAACAGTATTTGGGTCCTCTTTCAATGTATCCCCAATAAAACCCAAAATAGCAGTAGCATAATCAAAATGAGTTTAATTAAGTAGTGCATACCCTATTTGCTGACTCAGAATTGGAATAACATCAAAATTGGAGCATTTGTTGGCAAAGACTCTGGTGATGCAATCGAAAAAGTAGCTCCACTCCCTTCTGATGTATAGCCTCTTCAGTTGTCCCAGCTTGGACAGATTTTTCTTATAGCCAAGATTGGCCATCATACTCTATAGAAGTGGATCCTCAATCTGAGCATTGAAAGTACAATTTTCTGGCAAATACAGAGCTTGTCGAATAGTAGATAGGGTAACCAGGTGCTCATCTTCCCCAATTGTGAAAATGATGCTTGGAGACCCATCTTCACCACCATCATCATAGACTGCAGTCCTCCAAAACTCCATAATTTGTGTTCCTGAGAGTGCTTGTGGTTGGGTCAAAGCATACCCAATCTCACTGCGAGCCAGAAAATCTTGAATGAAGTGAAGATCTGAAGGAGCATCGTCCTTGCTGAGAATAGCCATATAGTTGTTGGGGACGAACTTGGCTCCGTTAAAGATAATGTCCTTTGGTGCCATTTCTGTGAGAAATTAAGTGAAATAATGTGTGTTCGCAAGGTGTTTGATTAAATGCCTGTAAGAAAGTCCGTTAGAAAATAGAGAGAAAAAGAGAGAGAGAGTAAAAGAAATAAGAGATAAGGTAAGAGAGAAGTTAAAAGATTTGTATAATCTTTTATCTATAATATTTATATTCTTTCCACTCAACGGCTCTTTTTGGAAGTAAAACCGGCATAATTACACCTGTCATGCAGTAAATAGTCAAGGCAGTCATTAGTGGGCACGGGATATGTGCAGTAATTATTGCACACATGCATATGAAAAAACCAACACGCAACCCATTAATCAAATGATTATTACTTTTCTTATCTCACTTAATTATTTTCTGATAAAATGACCGTTACGGTAAAAACTAATAATAAATCAACCAATTAAAATGGGACACGTAAGCATCAGAGTTTGTATCAGAACTTGACTATTATCAGAATTTAACGGTCGTCAGAACATGGCTTCTGTAATCAAAAAGTGAATGATTGTTTCTGTGATTCTTCACACAAATACTGACTAGTTCTTCAGAGTTTAATCATTAGAACATAATCAGAACTTGTCCTCAGAATTTATGCAAATAATACTTAACTGTTTATCAGAAACAACTTAATCACCACATTAATTTTCATCATTCATATGGAGTGATAGTGTGTGTATGTGCAAATGATCAGATAAAGATTAAAGTCTGATAAACTTCAGTATATCTTAGAAATCAGGCATAACTAAGAAAAATGCTTAAAATCAGTCTTTAATTTTGAAGTCTACTATAGAATAAATTTATGCAAGAATCCACCTCAACTGTTTGTGCTCATTTTGTGCATCTTTTGAAATTCTTTTGACAATGGCTTCTCAGTGTAAGTGAGTTACAACTGTCATCAGAATTTATGTTGTTATCAGAATATTTCTCCAGTAATCAGAGAATGTGAAAAGTTACCAAGAAAAATTTATTTGCTTTTCTAATGCATATAACTTAATACCAGCAATGCACTTGGATCT
The DNA here is from genome assembly GCF_009905375.1 of Apium graveolens. Lineage (NCBI taxonomy): Eukaryota > Viridiplantae > Streptophyta > Magnoliopsida > Apiales > Apiaceae > Apium > Apium graveolens. The sequence goes on from NC_133651.1 coordinate 32,785,798, forward strand.
TCCCTTTCACATATTTACTCTAGATTTCAAAGGAGTACCTGATTTCAATTTTTCTTTTCTTTTATTTTCTTCAGATAAGTGAGGCTTATCAAGCATGTAGTTCATCCTTAAGATTTACTAACATCAGAATTTGACAGATAAGAAGCAATAATCTAGTTTGTGACTTAGTAATAAGATACAGGAAGTAATTTGACTAAGATCAAAATCAGAATTTGCTTGTGTTATGGATTCCACATAAATAACTAATTCAAACATGGGATATATAGTTTGTTAAAGACTACTAAGTCAACATCTAACAAGATAATCCTCATTGGATTGAATAGTCACGGAACATTCAAAACACTTTCAGAGTTTATAGAATCACATCAGATAATAAGCAGTGTTTAATGTGTTACAATTTAGGCACAGATTACATTGAGATAAGAAAATCTGTAAACACTGATCATAAAGTCTGATGCATAAGAACAAAAACTAAACAGATTTTGAGAAAGAACCTGAAACCATTCCAAGTTCATTTACCAGTCTTGTAAAAGTAGCTTCACATAGTGGTTTTGTGAAGATATATGCTAGTTGTTGATCTGTTGGAACAAAATGCAATTCCACTGTACCTTCCATCACATGTTCCCTTATAAAATGGTACCTAATGCTGATGTGCTTTGTCATTGAGTGTTGAACTGGATTTCCTGTCATAGCAATAGCACTTTGATTATCATAGTAAATAGGTATTTTAGAAAATTCTAACCCATAGTCCAGTAACTGATTCTTCATCCAAAGAATCTGTGCACAACAGCTTCCTGCAACAATATATTCTGCTTCTGCAGTTGATGTGGAAATTGATTTCTGTTTCTTGCTAAACCAAGAAACCAATCTGCCTCCAAGAAATTGGCAGCTTCCACTATTGTTTTTCCTGTCTATTTTGCATCCTGCAAAATCTGCATCTGAGTAACCTATTAGCTTAAAATCTGATTCCCTAGGATACCACAATCTTAGATCAGCTGTACCCTTAAGGTACTTGAAAATTCTTTTCACAACTATTAGATGAGGCTTTCTTGGATCAGCCTGAAATCTTGCACAAAGACAGGTAGCGTACATGATATCTGGTCTACTTGCAGTTAAACAGAGTAAAGAGCCAATCATACCTCTATAGTTAGTAATATCTACTGAAGCTCCAGTATCTTTATCTAACTTGGTGGCAGTGGTCATGGGAGTTGATGCAGTTGAACTGTCTTGCATTCTAAATTTCTTGAGTAGATTTCTGGTGTACTTGGATTGACTGATTAAAGTACCTTCTTCAGTTTGTTTGACTTTGTTAGATATATTTGATAATGTCATGGCTAATATGATTTATGTTTAGTTTTCAGATCTTACTTAAACAGGATAAATCAGTACTTACTGGAAGTCAGGACTTAAGGATATCAGTACTTATATTATCAGGAGATAATCATCAAAAGATGGATATCAGAACTTAAGTACTAAAGGACGTTCAGATAAGGAAATCAGTTGTTTAAAGGATAGAAGATCGAGACAAACATAAGAAGAGATATGCATGAAGAAGGAATTTTATGAAGAATAGAATACTTGGAAGAAAAGATATCTGATTGATATATTTTAGGAAGCAGAATTATATTTCATATCAATTAGTGATTATCTTGTAACTGTGTAGTATATAAACACAGACATAGGGTTTACACTATAAGTGTTATCATATTCGAGAAGTTTATTCATTGTAACCCTAGCAGCTCTCGTGATATTTGTTCATCACTGAGAGGTAACAGTTCCATATTGTAACAGAGTTTATTATTTCAATAAAGTTTGTTTTCTGTTACTTGAGTTATTAAAGTTCGATTTGATTGTACTATACACTGTATTCACCCCCTCTACAGTGTGTGTGTGACCTAACAAGTGGTATCATAGCCTGTCTGTTAACACACAAACAGTTTAAGATCCAAACACAATCATGTCTGATACAGAAACTCCAACTAAGCCCACCAAACTGAAGAACCTCCAAAGACACAAATTCAAATTCGGTATGAGACCATCAGAGTTTCCATATTGAGACCATCTGAATATGCCATATGGAAGGTGAGGATGACCATATTTCTGGAAGCTACAGATCCAGAATATCTTGATAGAATCAAGGAAGGACCTCACAAACCAACCAAGCTCGTTGTTGCAGTTGCAGGTGAAGCAGCAAAGACTGTACCAAAGGAGAAGAGTGATTACACTGCTGAAGATATCGCATCAATTGCTAAGGATGCTAAGGTACGACACTTACTGCATAGTGCCATTGATAATCTAATGTCAAACAGGGTAATAAACTGCAAGACTGCAAAGGAGATATGGGATGCTCTGGAAATAAGGTGTCAGGGAACTGATACAATTAAGAAGAAGAGTAATTGTCGGTTTGTAACCCACTTTTATTTTCATTTTTGCGATTTGGGTCTACATTATTTTCTCTGTCAACATGCACCCCATAAAAATTAATTTCGCTTCTATTTGCACCCCAATGACGACTTTTCATCCAAGATAACTGTTAACTTTAAGGGAAGTGGGGGCATTTCAGTAAATTACTAATTAAAACAGACAAAAATAAGAGTAATTGGCACTTTGTAACCCATTTCTTTGGAAGTTTTTTCAATTCGGGTCTATATTATATTTCTTTGCAAGTTGCACCTTTAACTTTGAATTTCGTTTTGTTTTACATCTCTGGACCGTTTTTAACTTTTATATTAGGAGTAAAATCGGAAATTTTTGGTCTACAATAACAAATCGCCGGATTCTTCGATTTTCCAATCCAAACCTACAAATAAATACAAGAATCCATTGCAAATAACAAGTAAAAGCTACCTGTAATATCAAATTTTATGAAAAATAGCCAGAAATCAAACCCCCAATTTGAAATAAGAATCCTATTATCGATTTTAATTTTTATTTTAGCGGATATGAATCGGCATATTAAAGATTCGATCCAGGATTCAATCCAATAAAAAAATCTAATTATAAATGGAGTGAATATTTAATAGGCCAGTCCATATTCGCTAAAATAAAAAAATTAAACTCGATTATACAATTTTATTTTCGAATTGGGCGTTTGATTTTCGGGCATTTTTTATGAAATTTGATATTACAAATAGCTTTTGCTTGTTATTTGCAAATGGGCAGAGCATTCGGTCGGTTCGGTCCAAAACCGGACCGAACCGAACCGAATAGACCGAAAAACTGAATTATCATTTTTTCTTGGATCGAACCGGACCGAAATTTTATTATGGACCGGACCGAACCGAACTCAAATAATTCAATTTGGTCTGGTTTTGGACCAAACAGACCGAATTTTTTTTAAAAAAGAAAATTTTATTAAAAATTTATAAACCACAAAATATGAAATCTAAAATATAATTATAGTAAGGTGATATGTAGAGTTCTAAGAGTGTACGAGTATAATTACAAATTAAAAACTATGATTATAATTTTTAGATATATGTAAATATATAATATAAAATTATAGTATTTATGATTTGGTCTATTCTGTCTATTCGGTCCGGACCAAAATATTTTTTAAAAGAATCAGACAAAACCGAATTTTATTGCGCTCTATTTGGTCCGGACCGAATAGAACGAATTTCTAAAAAATCAGGACCGAATTAAATTAGTAAGGTTCGGTTCGGTTTTTCGGTTTCAGTTCGATTTGATCAGCCCTATCTACAATCGATTCATGTATTTATTTGTTGGTTTGGACCGTGAAATCTAAGGGTCCGGCGATTTGTTCTTGGAAACCAGAAATTTTCGATTTTACCCCTGATATAAAAGTTAAAAAAGGTCCAAGGGGTGCAAAACAAAGTGAAATTCAAAGTAAAATGTGCAACTTGCAAGGAAACATAATATAGACCCGAATTGAAAAAACACCCAAAGAAATGGGTAGGGATGACAATCGGGTCGGATCGGATCGGATATTGCAGAATCCATATCCAAACCCGAAAATTTTATCCATACTCGAACCCGACCCGGACCCGAAAAATACCCGAACTCGATCCATCGGGTTTCGGATCGGATTCGGGTATACCCGAAACCCGAAATTTTTTGAATTGGATATTCATACCCGAAACCCGAAACCCGAACCCGAATCCGAAATCTGAAAATTTGTATAATTATTGGTATTGCAAGTGTTTGGGGCCGAACACACGACTTGTAAATAAAGAGTTTTAACATGTCATCTTCAACCACTACACCACATCATTAATTGTGTTATTATATATAGCCGATATTTAAAAAATCAACTCAATTGATACCCAGTTTTTTTGATTTTTTGCTAAAAGATGTTTTGTTAACCTTATAAACCTTATCACCAGTTTAAATAATTGAATAATTATATTTAATAAAACTTTATAATTAGTTAATTTTTAACATAAATATAAAAATATATGTTCTAAAAATTATATAATAATATGTATAATGTATATTATTAATATATATATATATATATATTATAATAATATTATAATATTATAATGTCTAATATATAAAATTCTAATATTATATATATAATTAATAAATATATAATAATTCGGGTTTTTTTCGGATTTCGGGTTCAGATCGGGTTCGGATAGAGTTTCGGATTTCGGATCGGGTTTCAGATCGGTATACCTAATATCCAAATCCAAATCCAAAAAATTTCGGGTTTAAAAATTAAATCCGTATCCAAATCCAAATCCAAAAAATCGGGTTCGGTAAATCCAAAATTTCGGATTTCAGATCGGGTATCCGTCGGATCGGATTATTTTGCCATCCCTAGAAATGGGTTACAAAATGCCAAATACTCTTAGAGGTCGTTTGGTTCGTTGGGTGGTATCGGGTTGGAATCAGGAAATAAGCCCACCAAAATAATATGTATACTGATTAATAATATATTAGCATTCTCATAGTACTCATGAAAGTCTTGGTCAAAAGAAATGAACCAAGCTGATATCTTAACGCGACCAAGTCACAAAATATTAAGTATATATATACATATATATACTTTTTACAATATTTGAAATCCTCTGACATGTATAACATCCACAGAGTTCCAGTTTATAACTGTATAAAAATATCGTTGCAAGGTGATCTCATATATCTAACCTTGTCTCAACATTTTTCTGAAACCTTTGTCATTCATAAAACAATCATTAACTAGATATAAGTTTAAAAGATGAAGTTACAAGATACTCCAATATACTTATATCTTTTCCGAATACTACTTGAACTACCACCATTCAATGTATAAATAGTTCATCCCATAGATTAAGCTACAAGACAAAACTTGTATAGAATCAATCTTTAAAATATCATCAAAATAAAATGAAGTTACGAGATCCTTCATTTGATGCAAACATCATTTTGAAAACTTGACCCTGCCAACACTCAACAATCGCCCAACCGTAGCCTTTCTATCGAAGTGCTCTGGGTAGTGTTGCAGAAATATCCAATTGGATGATGAACTCATTACGGGAGTTTGCCGCACCAGGAAGACCACTTACGATGATCAGTCGTAGTAGTACAACCCACCATTTTCTACATGTAGAGGAGAACCTGTCGGATTTACTTGTCAACCGAACACTGGACTCCTAAGGAATGGACCATCTTAGCGAAACTTCCAGGCCATTTGGGCCAATATAATAAGGCTGGGCCGGCGCTACTCGACCACTTACGCCACTCCTAGTTCAGATGAAATCCATTACTCTGAAACGTAAAGCTCGTCCCCCCTTTCCCCAAGTAGAAACTTGTTGATACGGCTCCACCAAGAAGTCGTATCTAGTTGGAAAGGAAAACTCACCGATATTTCCCAGGCGATGTCTGTTAATGGATTAACTTGTTCCAAGAATTTTACTTCCCGAGTGTTGGGTAAGTAATCAAAAACTCTTTTATTAAAATAGCAACCTTGTTGCGAATATGAAACACACCACAGAGCCGGATCCCTCAGGTTTTGAGCGAGTATTTAAATCCCCTTCGAAAGGAGGATCTTAAATATAAAAAAAATGAGTTTTGGGATCCGCCCTAACCTTTAAAATCATTTTGAAGACTCGAAAACATTTTTAAGAATGTTTGGAGTGATGCTGATTTAATAAAATAAATCAGTCTCAATATATTAGAAAATATCTGAATATTATTATTTAAATAATATTCCCATAAAGAATAATCTTTATAAAAATAATTGAAGTAGAAGTTGTAAAACTTATATTTGAAATGAATATTAAATAACCAAAGATATACTTATACGAAAGTAATATCTTTATTTGAATAATCAAAAGTAAGTTTGATTATCGACACATTATTCTTTAATAAAATAAAGAATATTATTTAGTAAATAATCGGAGTCATAAGTCCTCGAATGAATATTCAAAATAATATTCATTAATAAAATAAACGGAGTCATAAGCCCTCGAATGAATATTCAAAATAATATTCATTAATAAAATAAACGGAGTCATAAGCCCTCGAATGAATATTCAAAATAATATTCATTAAGTAAAATAAAGTTATCGAATAAACCTTATTCGAATAATAGTTCTGAAAACTATTTATATATATATATAAATAAATAAATAAATAAATAAATATATATATATATATATTATACTCGGGAACATCGACTCCCGGTTTAGAAAATGTTTACCTTTGGGTCCCCTATACTAAGGGTATACGCAACTACTGCTTATCTCTAGCATATGTATTATGCAACTATAAGCATTTGAATCAACAATTAGATATCAAGATTACGAAACAAGCATGCATATATACCATATCAACATGCTCCAATATATCGCAAGATTTGCTAATAACAATCATGCACTTATCACAAGATAATGCATATACATATATACATCACAACAACAGTATAACGGGTAGAAAACTTGCCTGAGTGCTCCCGGATAGACTTAAGCTTAGAGTGGGTCCGATAACCTATGAACAACAACATAAGTCGGAATTAAACCCCGGTCGCTTAAGAAACTAGACTTTAACCAATTGAATCCTAACGTTTGCTTTTGCGCTTAACGATTCACTTACGTCGCTCGAGTACCCTCGGCTCCACCATTTTTAATAAATTAACCATTAAGAATTTTAAAGCGATTCTTTCGCGAGTACTGTACCAACTGCCTAATCCACTTAACATAATTGTTTCATACCCCAATTAGTCATTTAAAGTCCTTAACCAAGGTTTCAAAGTAAGGCGAGGGGAAATAGTTCAGTCACGAAACGCCGTTACTTAAAACGGTCGTTTCTCCTAAACCGTACATCGGATTCAAATGAACCACATATCAAAACGAAGCTCGTAACATGAACTATCTAATCATGGCAATGGTCAAAACCTAACAGTGAGTTCTCGGGCCCTGATGTTATGAACAAAAATAGTTTAAAGTAAATCGGACATTACGACGGCTATGTTTACGCGATTACCAATTTTTATTCTACTCCAAACCAACCACCAATCAACCACAATTCATTCATACAACCAAAATCCATCCATACCATGCTACAACAGCCCCAACAACTCAATATTACCAATTCATACTTATTTCTCAATCATGAACTAAGAGTTTACTTAAGTTCATTAACTAATAACCAAGATTTCCAACTCCAAAAACATCACAAAACCAACCAATCTCTAAACACACAATAATCATGCCTCTCATCAACTAAACTACTCATAACAAGCTCTAAACATGATTACACACCCATTACACTAACCCATCATCTAAACATTAGGAAATCTAAACAACAAAACTTAAGACTAAGATCATGAAGAGTTATACCTTCCTTGAAGCTTTTAATCCATGAAAGATCCTTGGAATGCCCATGGAAGCCTTAATCTAACCTCCTACAAGCTTTATCTTTCAAAGAAATCAAGAACACAAAAATTAATTTCAAGAAAGTACTATTCACCATCTCCTTGAATGATTTATAGGAAAGGATTTTGAAGCTAAGATTCCTAGGAAGTATGTAACTTAACTAGTAGAAGCTAGGATAATTACCTTGTAAATTAGCAAGTGGAGGAGCTTGGACTTCCCTTTTCTTAAGAAAGAGGCCGAGAGCTTCAATGGAGAAAAAGAATTCAAGTTGTGTTTTTGGTGAAATGAATGGTTGGTTGGTTGTTTTTGGTGTTTTTGTTTTGATTTATTACTTTTTACCATGGTAACTTTTGTGCGGTTCTTAATCAACCAACAACACACCTTTCTTTGTCATGCTTATGTCACCTTGTTATGTCATCCTCCCCCACTTGTCCTCCTCTTATTGGTTTGATGACATCATCCTCACTAACCTCTTTGATTAGCTTCTAATTACTTGGCTAATGACCGTTGATCTGTTATACGGTTCGCTTAACTTTCGTTTTCGTTTATCGTTTGAGGGATCATACCCGGGATCTTATTACTTGGGTTTCCTTGACCTTTCTCAATACATTAAATTCCTTTTATGATCCTCTCTTATAATCCTTGAATTTAAATCCTTTTTATCTTGTTACCTTATACTCAATTCTTTCGGTATCTGGTGGATTTTCGGGAAAAATCAAAGTGTTCAGATTTGGATTCTGACGATCTTTACATACACTTATATACCACATAGAGTACTAATAATATCCCAGAAGATCAATAAAAGAACCCCTACATAGTGTGGCAAGAAAAGTTTTCTTATTCAGCATAATCAGCAAAACACTATTCATAAGGGTTTCAAAAAAATTCCAAAAATTGGGGTTATTACAGTCTCCCCTCCTTAAAAGGATTCCGTCCCGAAATCAGATAGAAAATGAATAGGAATACTCTCTTAGCATTGCACTTTCTAACTCTCGAGTAAATTTTCCCACATTGTGGTCCTACCACCAAACTCTGCCTAGTTTGATAACCCTTCTCCTAAGCACTTGTTCCTTTTCAATCTATAACCCTTCCTGGTTGCTCCATATAGGTTACGTCGGGTTGCATGTCTATGCGCTCATATGCCCCTATTTGTCTAGCATCTGAATTACACTTCCTTAACATTAATACGTGGAACACGTTATGAACTTGCTACATGTTCGGGGTAGGGATAGCTCATATGCTAACTTCCCAATACGTCTTAATATATCCAAGGGTCCAACAATTCGTGGACTTAAACTTTCCTTTCTTTCCAACCCTCATCAATTCCTTTTTAAGGGAATACTTTTAACAATACAAGGTTCCCTCCTTCATACTCGTTGTCCTTTCATTATCAAATCAGCATACTTTTTATGTCCATCTTGGGCTACTCCCAGCCGTCCTCTGATTAGATCTATTATATTCTTCGTCCTTTGGACCACTGCTGGTCCGAGCATCTTGCGCTCTACAACTTCATCCTAACATAAGGGAGATCGACATTGTCTTCCCTCAAAGATCTCATAAGATGACATCTCGATACCTAACATACGATCTATTATCATGAGAAAACTCATCCGCATTAAGTGATCATTCCAAATTCTTTCAAGTCTATTGCACAGACTCTTATTATAGCTTTTAGCATTAGAGCTTTTGCTTCTCAATACCCATTCTTTTCCAGTTTGTAGTCATTACTATCTTCTGTACATAATACTATACTGGTTACACTTTTGCTCATTAGCGTTCTATAACCTTTTAATAACCACGTCAACCTTAGTATCACGAACGCGTTAGAATCGGAATACCACCGTACTGATACTACTTCCTTTAGCTGCTTCCATCTTCGAAAGCTTGGTCCTTCATATAGAAGTAAAAGAATTTATTGAGAGATCACTATGATCATGAACACTTGTTATATCGCATAGTTAGTACAAAAGGTGGCCAGCCTTTAGTACTTGACAAGCAATTAAACAATAGATGGTATCCTACTAGGCTTCTATCACACAGATAGATAGTCATTCAGCAATACCTCCCCTTCTGGAAGGGTTGTTCTTCTCAGCTTATATGAAATTAAAAGGAGAGAAAAGAACGAATTGAAGAGAATTGTATATATATAAAATATACTGCCACAAAATATCTGGCTTGGAATCTACCTCTGAATTATAGAGGTTTGTCATAGGAGAACAAATTATATACGTATATATATCAACATCAAGTATTATCGCATCGCATTACACATGCTTAAATATTTTTGCTATACCGTCCATCATTCTATGGACCCATGCTCTTCCTCGAGCTTATACACAATCACCTTTGAAACTCCCTCGACATCGAGAATCGAATATGGGATCTCATTCTATACATCATCGTTACTAGAATTCTATCCTTGCACCGCAACCTTCCTCGTATAGTAATACGACTCTCTATTGATAAGAAGGAATAAGTATTCAATAGGTAGATAATCTACTTAATTAATCTATCAATGATAACTTATACACCACCACGACCCGATTAGTGGTACTCAATCTCAACATCCATTCGAATACAACTCTCACGGTTGCAAGTAATCGGCTCATTACTCGTAGAATCATTCCTGCATTACTATGGTCCACCACTGACCCACTGTCATAATTCACTTTCCATGAAATCTTAATATCTAACCATACGGAGTCCATACATGTCATATAGAATTCTCCTAAGGAGGTAACATAATTACCATTCATGATTCATGAAGAACACTCTAGATCCTGATGTACCTACATGACATGAAGCATATAAAATTGCAGAAGAGTTTCAATCAAAGCAACGATAGCAGGTTAATACCATTTCTTAATCATATACCTTCAATAGAAGACTTAACTCAAAGGTTCGTTTAGTCCTTTTTGAAACATGGTCCTGGATTATCCTCAGGATAGTTCCTTCTAAGATAGATAGCCCACTCATGGCGATTATACAAATTAAACCTTTACCAAACTACTATTATGGTTGGGTATTGCACAGTCATCAGAAGGAATGTCAATCTTCAAAACCATAATACAACTTTCACGGCTTTAACCATTATTACTGTATTCCTTTGGCACGAGCGCCGATAATTGTCCTCTTACACTTAAAGTGTTGGCCACCTCTTTGGCCTTTCCTGATAGTAAAATTTCCTTACAATCAATGTCCTTTTAACCACCTCCAACTAAATTTTCTACCTCACTTCAATCACTGCTTATGTGAAAATGCTTTTCTTAAGTCCTTGTGATAAAAAAATCACCATCTTTCCATAAGTCACTGCCTTAGTCTTTAAATGTGAACATTATCACGGCTGACTCTCGATCATAATTAGGACGTCTTTTATCTTGAGTCCTTCTTGCTTTAACAATTCTGACCCCCCATTGGTTCAATCTATACTTCTCATAGTTTAACCCGTGCCCTACTTGGCATCATTATAATTATGTCATATTTTCTTTATCAAGATTTCTATTCTTCAAAACTTTGAATATTACCTTTCTCCTTGTAAGACCTCTACGGTTATCCTTGAATCATTCCTCCTGTATTCCCTAGATACAGGGAATATCAAAATACCATTTACTAATACTAGAACCATTGTCTATGTACTTCTGAAAAATTTCTCTACTGATTTTTAAAGGTTGTTTTTACCTTAATCATTTCCAATTCATAATGTCAAAACTCATGTTGTCCCTATTAAGGGTGGAATGCCAACCTTTATGCATTCCCCTATGATTCATCTCAAGTTATCGAAGTTATATCCTTAATTCCACCTTTAAAAAGGTACTTGCATCCTTCCATGGATAAATCAAGTCATATATCCTTGATAAATTATCTTATCCAATCATTCCCACCCAGATAGTCTATACCAATTTCACAATAGCATCCTTATTCAAACTGAGGTCAACACATATGGCCTTCAAAAGATAACAATGGTTACCCGCTTTTTTTTCCTAATTTGGTAATGATAACATGGATGTTCTGGAAGATATTGGTCGTGTTCAACGTGAACATCTTCTTAATAAATCCTCATTTTCTTTTGTTGTTTATCTCAACAGTCATCTTAATATTGGGATGTCTTTCATACCTGGCGTCTCCCTTTCTGGGTATCAAGCCACCGGTCTTACACTTCACATTCTTGAAGGTCACTTCCTTCATCCAATTTTCCTAATTTCTTACTTCCTTGTCTCCTTAGTCTATCCGCGTCTCATTATTTATCCTTCGAACTATCTCAAGGTTTCCTTGAATCCTCCCAACTTACAGGGGATAAAATATATGTATCTCTTATTCCTTCAATCATCAACTTTAACTCATGGTGAATCACCCTCATCCTGACGATTACATACTTTTCTATTTCTATTACTACGAGTCTTTAGGGCTTCCTCATACCCAACTCCCTTATCATTCCTCAAACTCTATTGCCTTTATATTCCTTTCCACTTCAGTTTCTTTTTATTTTCCTTTCTCTTATCATTATTTCATGAACCCACTAATCATTGACTTCAAACATCACATCGTTCTAGGATTCTTGTCATCAGAACGAATCTTGACAACTTTTACAACTTAGCTTCATATTTCATCATACTCGTCCGCCTTTGTTCTGGATCTAAAGCTTTTACACTCTATCCATAACCTTGGGAATTACTTTCCCGAAAACAATTGACTGAACTTTAATCAGTTTATTCTAACCTCTGGCTCCGTGCCTTTCTTGGTCTTTCACCAGTGGGTGGCCCCTCTCTTAGGAGGGTAAGTGACAAAAACAGTCTTTTGTGATTCGTCCATCATTTAAAATCTCAAATTATTCCTATATTTCCTTTAGCCAGGCTCTTGCCTCGACTGGGTCAGCTTGTTCCTTAGAACTCTAAGAGCTTAGCGACTTAAAGGTCCTGAAAGAATTTCTCGCCGCATTGTTTCCTCAGGGTGGTGGTTGGGGATAATAGTCTAAGTTCTGTTTAGGCAGGTCCATGAATTGGCCAATATGATTACCATCCTGATTCTCCCTATCTTGTTCAACTTCTGTTTTCTCAGTATGAACTGTTCCAACCTTCTCCCATAATCGGGGTTATCTTATACGTTAAAAATCCTTATTTTCCACTTCATTATGTTATGGGTTCCTTCTATCTTGATGTCAACCTCCCTGACTATCACGTTCAGGGTTTGCTCTAAATCTTATTCCTCAAACTAGCTTTCATCTAAGATCTCATCTTTAAGCTCTTGAACATTTGGAACCCAAATTCTGTAGGAATACCTCATTATTCCCTTATCATCTTTCTCGGTATTAATCTTTTAACTAATTGTTGGCTCTATGCCTTCATTCATCACTTTTTCTGGCACAATATGTTCTTTTCCGATAATTCGGACTGTATTGCAATCTCAAACAGCTTTTCGGTACCGGCTCCGGTTACCTTCACTTCTATTTCCATTTTCTCAAAATCTCTTATAAACTCTCCCAAGGACATTATCATCTTGAGTCTCTCCTTTTTTTACTAAGGGCATCAACCACCATATTGGCTTTCCCCGAATGATAAAGAATCTCCCAATCATAATTCTTGATTAGCTCTAACCGCCTCCTCTGGCATATGTTGAGCTCTTTCTACGGGAAAATGTACTAGAGCACTTATGGCTTAGGTAAATCTCGCACTTCTCTCCATACAAGTAGTGCCTCCAATCTTTAGGGCAAAACTATTGCCACAAGCCCAAGCTCTTGGGTGAGGATATCGAATTTTTATATTCCCTTAATTGTCTTGACGCGTACGCGATTATCTTGTTGTGCTGTATAAGAAGCACCCTAATTCCGTATGCGAAGCGTCACTACACATCACAAAATCTCCTTTTCCATCCGGCAACGCCATCATAGGGGCCGCCACCAATCTTTGCTTCAGTTCTTAAAAGCTGTTCTCGCATTTCTCTGTCCATTAGAACTTCTCAGTCTTACGAGTAAGCCCCGTTAAAGGGGCTACTATCTTTACAAACTTGAACGAACCTCCGGTAGTGACCGGCCAATCCTACCTCTGGTAGTTTCCCTAACCATGGTCATCAATTCCTCAGTGGTCCTTTATTCATTCTTGTCAGGATCCTCCACGGGATCCTCCTCAGCCACAATCCCTTCTAGGACAACATTCTCAACCGCTACATCCTCAATATGAACATCATCCGGTCATGCGTTAGGACGCTCTATCGGATCCACAATCCGATCTCCAATTAGTAATAAAACATCATCGCGCTGTTACTCCTCAACCTCAGGGTTCGGAGTCCCGCTACCATATATGATAACGAACTACGCTTCTATCACGATATTTATAAGGGTTCCCATAAGGGTTTTAACTGTCAGTACTACGTTAGGTAGCCCGACTATGAACTTGGCAAGAGTTCTTATTATCTTAGTGAACTTATTATTTTAACGTCACATCATCTCTGAGGTTTATAACGCTTAGCTCTGATACCATTTCTGTAATACCCCCAAATCCGGGGTCGGGGATTCGGGTTGTCACGAATTCCATTTCCCTTAATAATACTTAACCTTAACAATCAACCAACTGCTGCGTACTGTGACCCCACAATATACACACACACCAGAAGTCATAGTCTCAGAGATGAATACCAAAAATAACACAAGTCATTTTATTCCACAATTATAAACCATTTCACCTCAAAAGGGTTTCTGAATAATTTACATATTCTTTGCCATTACTACAATTCATAAATATACATAAGTCTGGCACAACAAAAAAATTGAAAGCCTAGCCTACTGGTAGCTCCTACCTCAGCTACAACGACATCAACGCCTACAGGAAACTGCGGAACGTTTCCTAACCGCTCACGAATTGGGAGCTTGATCCTGTCCATCTTTTCTATCTGTTGTTGTGTGATGAAAGAAGAAAGCAAGGGTGAGCAACAAGCCCACCAAAATAATATGTATACTGATTAACAATATATGAGCATTCTCATAGTACTCATGAAAGTCTTGGTCAAAAGAAATGAACCAAGCTGATATCTTAACGCGACCAAGTCGCCAAATATTAAGTATATATATATATACATATATATAATTTTCACAATATTTGAAATCCTCTGACATGTATAACATCCACAGAGTTCCAGTTTATAACTGTATAAAAATATCGTTGCAAGGTGATCTCATATATCTAACCTTGTCTCAACATTTTTCTGAAACCTTTCTCATTCATAAGACAATCATTAACTAGATATAAGTTTAAAAGATGAAGTTACAAGATACTCCAATATACTTATATCTTTTCCGAATACTACTTGAACTACCACCATTCAATGTATAAATAGTTCATCCCATAGATTAAGCTACAAGACAAAACTTGTATAGAATCAATCTTTAAAATATCATCAAAATAAAATGAAGTTACGAGACACTTCATTTGATGCAAACATCATTTTGAAAACTTGACCCTGCCAACACTCAACAATTGCCCAACCGTAGCCTTTCTATCGAAGTGCTTTGGGTAGTGTTGCAGAAATATCCAATTGGATGATGAACTCATTACGGGAGTTTGTCGCGCCAGAAAGACCACTTACGATGATCAGTCGTAGTAGTACAACCCCACCATTTTCTACATGTAGAGGAGAACCTGTCGGATTTACTTGTCAACCGAACACTGGACTCCAAAGGAATGGACCATCTTAGCGGAACTTCCAGGCCATTTGGGCCAATATAATAAGGTTGGGCCGGCGCTACTCGGCCACTTACGCCACTCCTAGTTCAGATGAAATCCATGACTCTAAAACGTAAAACTCGTCCCCCCTTTCCCCAAGTAGAAACTTGTTGATACGGCTCCACCAAGAAGTCGTATCTAGTTGGAAAGGAAAACTCACCGATATTTTCCAGGCGATGCCTGTTAATGGATTAACTTGTTCCAAGAATTTTACTTCCCGAGTGTTGGGTAAGTAATCAAAAACTCTTTTATCATAATAGCAACCTTGTTGCGAATATGAAACACACCACAGAGCCGGATCCCTCAGGTTTTGAGCGAGTATTTAAATCCCCTTCGAAAGGAGGATCTTAAATGTAAAAAAAATGAGTTTTGGGATCCGCCCTAACCTTTAAAATCATTTTGAAGACTCGAAAACATTTTTAAGAATGTTTGGAGTGATGCTGATTTAATAAAATAAATCAGTCCCAATATATTAGAAAATATCTGAATATTATTATTTAAATAATATTCGCATAAAGAATAATCTTTATAAAAATAATTGAAGTAGAAGTTGTAAAACTTATACTTGAAATGAATATTAAATAACCAAAGATATACTTATACGAAAGTAATATCTTTATTTGAATAATCAAAAGTAAGTTTGATTATCGACACATTATTCTTTAATAAAATAAAGAATATTATTTAGTAAATAATCGGAGTCATAAGTCCTCGAATGAATATTCAAAATAATATTCATTAATAAAATAAACGGAGTCATAAGCCCTCGAATGAATATTCAAAATAATATTCATTAAGTAAAATAAAGTTATCGAATAAACCTTATTCGAATAATAGTTTTGAAAACTATTCATATATATATATATATATATATATATTATACTCGGGAACATCGACTCCCGATTTAGAAAATGTTTACCTTTGGGTCCCCTATACTAAGGGTATACGCAACTACTGCTTATCTCTAGCATAGGTATTATGCAACTCTAAGCATTTGAATCAACAATTAGATATCAAGATTACAAAACAAGCATGCATATATACCATATCAACAAGCTCCAATATATCGCAAGATTTGCTAATAACAATCATGCACTTATCACAAAATAATGCATATATACATCACAACAACAGTATAACGGGTAGAAAACTTGCCTGAGTGCTCCCGGATAGACTTAAGGTTAGAGTGGGTCCGATAACCTATGAACAACAACATAAGTCGGAATTAAACCCCGGTCGCTTAAGAAACTAGACTTTAACCAATTGAGCCTAACGTTTGCTTTTGCGCTTAACGATTCACTTACGTCGCTCGAGTACCCTCGGCTCCACCATTTTTAATAAATTAACCATTAAGAATTTTAAAGCGATTCTTTCGCGAGTACCGTACCAACTGCCTAGTCCACTTAACATAATTGTTTCATACCCCAATTAGTCATTTAAAGTCCTTAACCAAGGTTTCAAAGTTAGGCGAGGGGAAATGGTTCAGTCGCGAAACGCCGTTACTTAAAACGGTCGATTCTCCTAAACCGTACATCGGATTCAAACGAACAACATATCAAAACGAAGCTCGTAACATGAACTATCTAATCATGACAATGGTCAAAACCTAACAGTGATTTCTCGGGCCCTGATGTTATGAACAAAAACAGTCTAAAGTAAATCGGACATTACGACTGCTATGTTTACGCGATTACCAATTTTTATTCTACTCCAAACCAACCACCAATCAACCACAATTCATTCATACAACCAAAATCCATCCATACCATACTGCCCCAACAACTCAATATTACCAATTCATACTTATTTCTCAATCATGAACTAAGAGTTTACTTAAGTTCATTAACTAATAACCAAGATTTCCAACTCCAAAAACATCACAAAACCAACCAATCTCTAAACACACAATAATCATGCCTCTCATCAACTAAACTACTCATAACAAGCTCTAAACATGATTACACACCCATTACCCTAACCCATCATCTAAACATTAGGAAATCTAAATAACAAAACTTAAGACTAAGATCATGAAGAGTTATACCTTCCTTGAAGCTTTTAATCCATGAAAGATCCTTGAAATGCCCATGGAAGCCTTAATCTAACCTTCTACAAGCTTGATCTTTCAAAGAAATCAAGAACACAAAAATTAATTTCAAGAAAGTACTATTCACCATCTCCTTGAATGATTTATAGGAAAGGATTTTGAAGCTAAGATTCCTAGGAAGTATGTAACTTAACTAGGAGAAGCTAGGATAATTACCTTGTAAATTAGCAAGTGGAGGAGCTTGGACTTCCCTTTTCTTAAGAAAGAGGCCGAGAGCTTCAATGGAGAAAAAGAAGTCAAGTTGTGTTTTTGGTGAAATTAATGGTTGGTTGGTTGTTTTTGGTGTTTTTGTTTTGATTTATTACTTTTTACCATGGTAACTTTTGTGTGGTTCTTAATCAACCAACAACACACCTTTCTTTGTCATGCTTATGTCACCTTGTTATGTCATCCTCCCCCACTTGTCCTCCTCTTATTGGTTTGATGACATCATCCTCACTAACCTCTTTGATTAGCTTCTAATTACTTGGCTAATGACCGTTGATCTGTTATACGGTTCGCTTAACTTTCGTTTTCGTTTATCGTTTGAGGGATCATACCCGGGATCTTATTACTTGGGTTTCCTTAACCTTTCTCAATACATTAAATTCCTTTTATGATCCTCTCTTATAATCCTTGAATTTAAATCATTTTTATCATGTTACCTTATGCTCAATTCTTTCTGTATCTGGTGGATTTTCGGGAAAAATCAAAGTGTTCGGATTTGGATTCTGACGATCTTTACATACACTTATATACCACATAGAGTACTAATAATATCCGAGAAGATCAATAAAAGAACCCCTACATAGTGTGGCATGAAAAGTTTTCTTATTCAGCATAATCAGCAAAACACTATTCATAAGGGTTTCAAAAAAATTCCAAAAATTGGGGTTATTACAGCTACTGAAATGGCTAACACACCATCTGTTCACAAGACTGTATCTCCTGTTGATCCAGGCACAAGTGCTGAAATTGATATTCAGAACCTGGTTGTGCCTGATGTACTTTACTTAGAAGCTCCAACAGCAACTAATCCATCAACAACACCTGTTACTGATGCTGCTCAAACTCCAGAATTATCTACTACACCTTCTCTGCATCTAGATGATGATGATAAGAATAAAGGTAAGCATCAGGATATGGCTGTTGATCAGAACTTGGATCCAGATCAGCACTTAGAGGATGATGCTGAAGCCTCAATTGCTTCTCATACTGTTGTTTTATCAGAAGATGCTGATTCTGAAAGTTCTGATGCTGCAACTGCTGGAGATACTGGTGATGCTGCTCCAAATGCAGATGATGATGAAGCAGGTCCTTCAGGACATGCACCTAGGGGTGAGTATCGGGTGAAATGGGCGGGTTTAGAGCTCATAACCATCCAAACCTAATTTAGCGGTTTTACATTTTACTTAACCATTACCGTAACCATAACCGTTACTGATATAACCAAACCACCCAAACTATAATGGTTCGGGTTGGGCGGTTTCCGTTTATACCGTTAAGAAAAATATGTGCATATATTTACTAGGTAAAAAATTTAATAAGTTAATAAATTATCAACTAAACAAATTCATTATGTAATAATTTGGATTTTTCAACTTCAATATGTAATATTCAAGTGCACTTAACATAACATGGATTCAACTACTTATATATATATTAATAATTTATCTAATATATGTATCCTCAAAATATATAATTAAAATATTTTAATAGATTCGGGTGGTTTGGATATAACGGGCGGTATAAAAGACAAATCCAAACCAAACCGTTATTTTTCGGGTTTTGGAAAAATGAAACCATAACCGATCCAAACTGTTACAAACCATTAAATTTCGGTTTGGGCGGTTTGAAACGGTTGGTTTGGACGGTTATGAAATTTTTTGCTCACCCCTACATGCACCTCAACAAACTATTCTTAAATCTGAACTCGTTAAGAAGTTTGTTACCAGAGAAGCACCAGTGCCTTGGAGTGAAACTCCTGCAGGACAGGAGTGGAGTAAGGAATGGAACTCAGTTACCTGTGTTCCATCTGCAAAGAATCTTGCTGAGCACTTGACAAAAGCTGATGAGATGTTAATTATTGATGATTTCAAAACACAGCTTAGAGTCACTGCATTGAGTACTAAACATCTACAAGGTCTCCATTCAACTACTCATGCAGAGTTACATAAGATTCAGGAAGAATTAATGAAGCAAGAACAAGTTCAGAAGATTGACAAGAAAAAATTCTTCCAACCTACCTTTGACAGATTTGCTTATATTGAGAAGACTCAAGAGAAACAACAAGCTCAGATTGATGATATTCTGAAAAATCAAGCTTCTCAGCAATCTCAACTTAATGAAATCCAAGCCTTAGTGGAATTGCTTGTCTCTCTTCTCTTACCTGCTGATGCCAAAAAGGGGGAGAAAGTTATTAAGTTCAAATGCAAAACTGATAAGACACTGAAGGGGAAGGATGATGAAAAAGATGACCATGGAAACCCTGGAATGGGTAGGGGTCATAGTCAAGGTAGAGGTTTCTCATCAAGAAAAGCTGAAATCACAAGTCATTGGACAAGTTCTGATACTGGAAAAAGAATCACCTCTGCTACTGGTAAAAGGATAAGTTCTGATGAACTTTTAGATCTTGATGAAGAAATGACAAGACAGTTATTTCTTCAAGAAAATCCAGGAATGGACTTGGAGAGTTTAATGGAAGAAGAAGCCAGACTTAAATCAGAAAAAGTCAAGTCTAAATCTGAAGCTTCTGGTAAAAAGAAACTTCCAAAACTCAAAGGCATTGTGATAAAAGAAAGGATAAATACTGAAGCAACCATGGCTAAATCACAACCGCAGATAGATCCAAGGTCCAAGGGTAAAGAAAAAGTTGGTGAACCTATCAAGGTTTATGTGCCTCCTGTGAATGAAGAAATTACTGATGAAGATGCAGATCTTGCTCTGACTTCAAGAAAAGTTTTTAAGACAACCTCTGACATGGCTCAAGTTGTTCAGAGTCAAGAGATAGTAAGTTCTGATATTTCAAAGAAGCAAGTAACCTCTGACATAGCTCAAGTTAACTTGATATCAGAAGATAAATCGAAGACACTCCTACCAGGATTCACTAAAGCAAAACAGACTCAACCTTTGAAGACTGCTGCAAGTGGTTTTGAAGCAAGAGTGGTTACTGGAAAGGAAGCAAGAGATAAAACCGGATTGGGAAGTGCTGATGAAAGAAGAATACAGAACACTACCAATGATCCAACTTCCGTAAGTGAACCAGGTATTGGAGCAAATCCTGAGAGATTGAATCAACTGGAATCTGTACAAATGGTTTACCATACCTACTTGAAAGAAAACATCTTTTTGTACTTCATGACAGATGGTAGGGTTTATCATATAAGGGAAAATGCCATTCCATTGAAGTATTTTGAAGAACTGGAGCATGTATTATTCTTACTTCAAGTGAATGACAAAATAACAGAAAGTGCTGCAAACTATTTGAAGAATCAGATTCAGAGACAGAATAGGCTTTATTCTGTTAAGTCTGACAGCTTATATCTTCCAAAGTACAGAGATCACAAGGGTGATATAGTTAAAATGAAGCCCAACACTGCTAAGATTATAACTACCTTTCTAGGTTACACGGCTGTGGAATTCAATCTTGAGTCTGACAAGGCATATTTGATCAGACTGGATCAGGATATAAGAAAAGCTAGAATTAATGATCTCAGGGCTGCAATCTTTCAAATTGGTGAAGATACTGCAGAACTTAAAGATGCTAAAAGGAGGATGATTGATGAACTCAAATATGCTGAGAGATTTTTATTGAAGAACTATCTCAGAACAACTCCTGACATCAGAGAGATCAGAAGATGAAGCCAAGTCAAGATCTACAACTACTTAAATTCTGATATGAATACAGACTGATTTTTTTATCAGAAGTTAAAGACTGGTAAAGCTTTAAGGACTGTAAGTTGTAGTTATCTAGTCTAATTCTCATGCATTTGTACTTAATGTTTTTGACATCATCAAATATCTGTTAAACTTGTATATTATGCTAATTTACAAGTTGGAGGAGATTGTTAGATATATTTGATAATGTCATGGCTAATATGATTTATGTTTAGTTTTCAGATTTTACTTAAACAGGATAAATCAGTACTTACTGGAAGTCAGGACTTAAGGATATCAGTACTTATATTATCAGGAGATAATCATCAGAAGATGGATATCAGAACTTAAGTACTGAAGGACGTTTAGATAAGGAAATCAGTTGTTTAAAGGATAGAAGATCGAGACAAACATAAGAAGAGATATGCATAAGAAGGAATTCTATGAAGAATAGAATACTTGGAAGAAAAGATATCTGATTGATATATTTTAGGAAGCAGAATTATATTCCATATCAATTAGCGATTATCTTGTAACTGTGTAGTATATAAACACAAACATAGGGTTTACACTATAAGTGTTATCATATTTGAGAAGTTTATTCATTGTAACCCTAGCAGCTATCGTGATATTTGTTCATCACTGAGAGGTAACAGTTCCATATTGTAACAGAGTTTATTGTTTCAATAAAGTTTGTTTTCTGTTACTTGAGTTATTAAAGTTCGATTTGATTGTACTATACATTGTATTCACCCCCTCTACAGTGTGTGTGTGACCTAACAGACTTGAAGTCCCAAAAAATAACTCAACTCTCCCATCATACTTATTTGACATCTTAACTGCATTAATTTAGAAAATCTTTCATAAAGTTTTGTATTTGTAGAGCCAAAGATGATATCATCAACATATATCTGTACCAAAAGTAAGTCATTTCCAAGGTTGAGGTAGAATAAATTTTTATCAATTGTGCCTCTGTGAAATCCGCTTTCCAAAAGAAATTGAGTCAGAGTCTCATACCATGCTCTTGGAGCTTGCTTTAGGCCATAGAGTGCTTTATCAAGTCTGTAGACATGATTTGGAAATTTTGGATCTACAAAGCCTGGAGGTTGTTCAACATATACCTCTTCTTCCAATTTTCCATTGAGAAAAGCACTTTTCACATCCATTTGAAAGACTTTAAACTTCTTGTGAGCAGCATAAGCCAAAAAGATTTTTATGGCTTCCAATCTAGCAACTGGAGCAAATGTTTCATCATAGTCAATACCCTCCTATTGAGAGTAACCTTTAGCAACCAGCCTTGCTTTGTTTCTTATAATTATGCCATCACCGTCAGTTTTGTTTCTGACTACCCATTTTGTGCCAATAATGGATATGTTCTTTGGTTTTGGCACTAGGGTCCAAACTTTATTTCTTTCAAATTTATTTAACTCTTCATGCATTGCTTGCACCCAATCAGCATCTGGAAGAGCTTCTTCCACTTTCTTTGGTTCAGTCTAAGATAGAAAGGAATGATAGAGACATTCATTTGTTGTTGATGTTCTAGTTCTGACACCTGCTTCACGATCTCCAATTATTAAATCAGGTGTGTGTGATTTATTCCACTTCCTTGCAGATGGAAGTTGATCTCTAGTACTGGATCCTCCCCCATGATCCATGTTGTCTCCATCAGTATTATCTAATACTCCCCCTGAAGTTATGCTCTCTGAGATTCCAGAAATTTGAGTTGGATCCTTCAGAAATTGAAGAATTAGAGTTTTTAGAATTGTCAGAATTTGGCTCATCAGAACTTGATGAATCAGAACTTGAAGAGCCAGTGACTGGTTCTGATGTTTCTTGAGAGTCTTGAGGTGTGGTTTGATCATCAGCTTGCTCCCCCTGAACGGGTGCATTTTCCCTTGGAGCAGTTACCACAGTTTCAATTACATCAGAATTTAACACGTCAGAACTTACAGGATTAGGATTTAGGTCATCAAAATTTACAGAATCAGAATTTACATCTTCATTTTCAAATCTCAGCTGATCATGATCATTGAAATCTTCAAGTCCGGTAATCTTTTTATCATCAAAAGATACACTGATAGATTCTATGACAACCCTTGTTCTTAAATTGTAGACTCTGAAGGCTTTTGTGGAAAGTGGATATCCAACAAAAATTGTTTCATCAGCTTTAGATCATATTTTGACAGCTGTTCAGGATGAGTCTTAAGAACAAAACACTTGCATCCAAATACATGAAAGTATTTCAGATTTGGATTCTTTTTCTTCACCATCTCATATGATGTTTTTCCATGCGTGTTTATGAGTGTAGCATTCTGTGTACAATAAGCAGTTTGTACAGCTTCAGCCCAAAAATAGGTTGATAGCTTTTCTTCAACAAGCATAGTTCGTGCATCTTCAATAAGAGTCTTGTTCTTTCTTTCTACAACTCCATTCTTCTGTGGAGTTCCAGGTGCAGAAAATTCCTGCTTTATTCCTCGCTCTTTGCAGGACTTTTCCATGATTGAATTCTTGAACTCAGTGCCATTATCACTTCTTATTATTTTAACAGAATCTTTGACTAACTTATCCAGCTGTCTGACATGACATTGTCAAGTGCACTATGAAGCAAGTGTCTTACTTTTGCATCCTTGCCTAGTGAAGAGATGTCTTCAGTGGTGTATTCTCTCTTTTCTTTGGGAATCATCCTATGTGGCTCATTCCCAACTGTAAAAAAAAGCTTTGTGGGCTTGTGTGGACCATCATAAATTCTGTCTAAATATTCTGGATCTGTAGCTTCCATAAACATGGCCATCTTCACACTCCATACAGGGTACTCAGACACCCTGAGCAAAGGAACCCTGATGGTTTCATATCTACTGGTGTTTTGAATGGGTTGAACCTTTGCAGGTTCATGAGGGTCTGGTATTTTTGCTTATTCAGACATGATTGATTGTTTTTTTGGATCTTAACTGTTTGTAAGCTTAACAGATTAGCTCTGATACCACTTGTTAGGCCTCAACCAATTAAAATGTGACACATAAGCATCAGAGTTTGTATCAGAACTTGACTATTATCAGAATTTAACGGTCATCAGAACATGGCGTCTGTACTCAAAAAGTGAATGGTTGTTTCTGTGATTCTTCACACAAATACTGACTGGTTTCTTCAGAGTTTAATCATCAGAACATAATCAGAACTTGTCCTCAGAATTTATGCAAATAATACTTAACTGTTTATCAGAAACAACTTAATCACCACAGTAATTTTCATCATTCATATGGAGTGATAGTGTGTGTTTGTGCAAATGATCAGATAAAGATTAAAGTCTGATAAACTTCAGTATATCTTAGAAATAAAGCATAACTAAGAAAAATGCTTAAAATCAGTCTTTAATTTTGAAGTCTACTATAGAATAAATTTATGCAAGAATCCACCTCAACTGTTTGTGCTCATTTTATGCATCTTTTAAATTCTTTTGACAATGGCTTCTCAGTGCAAGTGAGTTACAACTGCCATCAAAATTTATGATGTTATCAGAATATTTCTCCAGTAATCAGAGAATGTGAAAAGTCACCAAGATAAATTTATTTGCTTTTCCAATGCATATAACTTAATACCAGCAATGCACTTGGATCTTCCCTTTCACATATTTACTCTAGATTTCAAAAGAGTACCTGATTTCAATTTTTCTTTTCTTTTATTTTCTTCAGATAAGTGAGGTTTATCAAGCATGTAGTTCATCCTTAAGATTTACTGACATCAAAATTTGACAGATAAGAAGCAATAATCTAGTTTGTGACTTAGTAAAAAGATACAGAATGTAAATTTGACTAAGATTAAAATCAGAATTTGCTTGTGTTATGGATTTCCATATAAATAACTAATTCAAACATGGGATACATAGTTTGTTAAAGACTACTAAGTCAACATCTAACAAGATAATCCTCATTGGATTGAATAGTCACTGAACATTCAAAACACTTTCAGAGTTTATAGAATCAGATCAGATAATAAGTAGTGTTTAATGTGTTACAATTTAGGCACAGATTACATTGAGATAAGAAAATCTTTAAACACTGATCATAAAGTCTGATGCATAAGAACAAAAACTAAACAGATTTTGATGAGAAAGAACCTGAAACCATTCCAAGTTCATTTACCAGTCTTATAAAAGTAGCTTCACATAGTGGTTTTGTGAAGATATCTGCTAGTTGTTGATATGTTGGAACAAAATGTAATTCCACAGTACCTTCCATCACATGTTCCCTTATGAAATGGTACCTAATGCTGATGTGCTTTGTCATTGAGTGTTGAACTGGATTTCCTGTCATAGCAATAACATTTTGATTATCACAGTAAATAGGTATTTTAGAAAATTCTAACCCATAGTCCAGTAACTGATTCTTCATCCAAAGAATCTGTACATAACAGCTTCCTGTAGCAATATATTCTGCTTCTGTAGTTGATGTGGAAATTGATTTCTGTTTCTTGCTAAACCAAGAAACCAATCTGCCTCCAAGAAATTGGCAGCTTCCACTAATGCTTTTCCTGTCTATTTTGCATCCTGCAAAATCTGCATCTGAGTAACCTATTAGCTTAAAATCTGATTTCTTAGGATACCACAATCCTAGATCAGCTGTACCCTTGAGGTACTTGAAAATTCTTTTCACATCTATTAGATGAGGTTCTCTTGGATCAGCCTGAAATCTTGCACAAAGACAGGTAGCATACATGATATCTGGTCTACTTGCAGTTAAATAGAGTAAAGAGCCAATCATACCTCTGTAGTTAGTAATATCTACTGATGCTCTAGTATCTTTATTTAACTTGGTGGCAGTGGCCATGGGAGTTGATGCAGTTGAACTGTCTTGCATTCCAAATTTCTTGAGTAGATTTATGTTGTACTTGGATTGACTGATAAAAGTACCTTCTTCAGTTTGTTTGATTTGAAGTCCCAGAAAATAACTCAACTCTCCCATCATACTCATTTGATATCTTGACTGCATTAATTTGGAAAATCTTTCACAAAGTTTTATATTTGTAGAGCCAAAGATGATATCATCAACATATATCTGTACCAAAAGTAAGTCCTTTCCATGGTTGAGGTAGAATAAAGTTTTATCAATTGTGTCTCTGTGCAATCCACATTCTAAAATGAATTGAGTTAGAGTCTCATACCATGCTCTTGGAGCTTGCTCTAGGCCATAGAGTGCTTTATCAAGTCTGTAGACATGATTTGGAAATTTTGGATCTACAAAGCCTGTAGGTTCTTCAACATATACCTCTTCTTCCAATTCTCCATTGAGAAGAGCACTTTTCACATCCATTTGAAAGACTTTAAACTTCTTGTGAGCAGCATAAGCCAAAAAGATTCTTATGGCTTCCAATCTAGCAACTGGAACAAATGTTTCATCATAGTCAATACCCTCCTGTTGAGAGTAACCTTTAGCAACCAGCCTTGCTTTGTTTCTTGTAATTATGCCATCATTGTCAGTTTTGTTTCTAAATACCCATTTTGTGCCAACAATGGATCTGTTCTTCGGTCTTGGCACTAGGGTCCAGACTTTATTTCTTTCAAATTCATTTAATTCTTCCTGCATTGCTTGCATCCAATCAGCATCTTGAAGAGCTTCTTCCACTTCCTTTGGTTCAGTCTGAGATAGAAAGGAATGATAGAGACATTCTGTTAGGTCACACTATCACTGTAGAGGGGGTGAATACAGTGTTTATTACAATCAAATCGAACTTCAAGAACTTAAGTAACAGAAAACAAACTTTATTGAAACAATAAACTCTGTTACAATCTGGAACTGTTATCTCTCAGTGATGAACAAAATATCACGAGAGCTGCTAGGGTTAAGTTAATAATATTCTCGATTATGATAACACTTATAGTGTAAACCCTATGTCTGTGTTTATATATTACACAGTTACAAGATAATCGCTAATTGATATGGAATATAATTCTGCTTCCTAATATATATCAATCAGATATCTTTTCTTCCAAGTATTCCATTCTTTATGGAATTCCTTCTTCATGCATATCTCTTCTTATGTTTATCTTGATCTTCTTAACTTTAATCAGCTGCTGTCCTTATCTGATCGTCCTTCAGCACTTAAGTTCTGATATCTATCTCCTGATGCTTATCTCCTGATAACATAAGTACTGATATCCCTTAAGTCCTGATGTCCGGTATAAGTACTGATCAGTTAAGTACTGATTTGTCCTGTTCAAATAAGATCTGAAATCTAAACATAAAACATATTAGCCATGACATTATCAAATATATCTAACAATCTCCCCCAACTTGTAAATTAGCAAAATATACAAGTTTAACAGATATTTGATGATGTCAAAAACATTAAGTACAAATGCATGAGAATTAGACAAGATAACTACAACTTACAGTCCTTAAAGCTTTTACCAATTCAACTTCTGATAACAACTTTAGTCTGTATACACATCAGAATTTAAGCAGTTGTAGATCTTCGACTTGGCTTCATCATTTTCTGATCTCTCTGATGTCAGGAGTTGTTCTGAGATAATTCTTCAACAAACATTTCTCAGCATATCTGAGTTCATCAATCATTCTCCGTTTGACATCTTTAAGCTCTGCAGTATCTTCACCAGTTTGAAATATTGCAGCTCTGAGATCATTAATCTTTGCTTTTCTCAACTCCTGATCTAGTCTTATGACATAGGCTTTGTCAGACTCTAGATTAAACTCAAGCCCCTTAATACCAAGATATGTTCTGATCTGTGCAGTATTAGGCTTCATATCAACAATATCACCATTGTGATTTCTGTACTTTGGAACATATATGCTGTCAGACTTAACAGAATAAAGTCTTTTCTGTCTCTGAATCTGTTCTTTCAAATAGTTTGCAGCAGTCCCTGTCAATCTGTCATCCACTTGAAGTAAGAATAATACATGCTCCAATTCTTCAAAATACTTCAATGGAATGGCATTTTGTCTTATATGATATACCCTACCATCTGTCATGAAATACAACAAGATGTGTTCCTTCAAGTAGGTATGGTAAACCATTTGTATAGATTCCAGTTGATTCAATCTTTCAGGAGTTGCTCCAATACCTGGTTCACTCAAGGAAGTTGGATCATTGGTAGTGTTGTGTACTCTTCTTTCATCAGCACTTCCCAATCCAGTTTTATCTCTTGCTTCCTTTCCAGTAACTACTCTAGCTTCAAAACGACTTGCAGTAGTCTTCAAAGGTTGAGTTTGTTTTGCTTTAGTGAATCCTGGTAGGAGTGTTTTTGATCTTCCTTCTGATATCAAGTTAACTTGAGATGTGTCAGAGGTTACTTGCTTCTTTTGAATATCAGAACTTTTAATTTCTTGACTCTGAACAACTTGAGCCATGTCAGAGGTTGTTTTAAGAACTTTTCTTGAAGTCAGAGCAAGATTATCTTTGTCATCAGTAATTTCTTCATCTTCAGGAGGTACATAAACTTTAACAGGTTCACCAACCTTTTCTTTACCCTTGGATCTTGGATCTATCTTTGGTTGTGATTTAGCAAATGTTGCTTCAGTTTGTGCCTTTTCTTTAATCACAATACCTTTCAGTTTTGGAAGTGACTTTTTACCAGAAGCTTCAGATTTAGATGTGGCTTTCTTTGATTTAAGTCTAGCTTCTTCTTCCTTTAAACTTTCCAAGTCCATTCCTGGATTTTCTTGAAGAAATAACTGTCTTGACATTTCTTCATCAAGATCTAGAAGTTCATCAGAATTTATTCTTTTACCAGTATCAGAACTTAATTTCTTCCCAGTATCAGAACTTATCCTGTGACTTGCAATTTCAGCATTTCTTGATGAGAATCTTTTACCTTGACTATGACCTCCACCCATTCCAGAGTTTCTTTGGTCATCTTTTTCATCATCCTTTCCTTGCAGTGTCTTGTCATCCTTGCATTTGGACTTAATTACTTTCTCCCCCTTTTTGGCATCAGCAGGAAGTAGAAGAGAGATAAGCAATTCCACTGAAGATTGGATTTCAGTCAATTGTGATTGCTAAGAAGCTTGATTTTGCAGAATTTGATCAATCTGTGCTTGTTGACGATCTTGAGTCTTCTCAATATAAGCAATCCTGTCAATAGAAGGTTGAAAGAACTTTTTCTTATCAAGTTTCCAAACTTGTTCCTGCTTGATTAAGTTCTCCTGAATCTGGTGTATTTCTGCATGAGTGGTTGAATGAAGACCTTGTAGATGTTTAGTACTCAATGCAGTGACACGAAGCTGGGTTTTGAAATCATCAGAATTTAACATTTCATCAGCTTTAGTCAAGTGCTCAGTAAGATGTAACGCAGATGGAATACATGAAACTGAGTTCCATTCCTTAGTCCACTCCTAACCTGCAGGAGTTTCACTCCAAGGCACTGGTGGTTCCTCTGTAACAAACTTCTTTACTTGTTCAGACTTAGAAAGAGGAATATGTCCTGAAGGACCTGCTGCATCAGTATCTGCAGTTGGAGCAGCATCACCAGTATCTCCAGCATGTGCAGCATCAGAACTTATAGAATCAGTATCATCTGATATAATAGCAGTGTGAGTAACAATGGAGACTTCAGCATCCTCTAATTGCTGATCTGATGCTAAGTTCTGATCAACAGCCATATCCTGATGCTCACCTAAAGTCTGATCATCAGTGTCTAGATGCAGAGAAGGTGACTTAGATAATTCCGGAGTTTGAATAGCATCAGTAACAGGTGTTGGCAAAAGATTTGTTGCTGTTGGAGCTTCTAAGAGAATTACTCCAGGCACACCTAAGTGTTGATCAGCATTATCAGCACTTGTGCCTTGATTACCAAGAGACACAGAAGGGGAATTAGCCTTGTCAGATACTGTTCAAGGACGAGTGCCATTAGTCCTAACCATAGACTATTAATCTTCCATTTCAACATATTCTAAAGTAATCTGAGACTGGTACCAAATTTTACTCACAGATAAGTCAAGTAAAGGGTTAGACTGAAAAATCAGAACTTAGACCTATACCAGAACTTAACAGTCATCAGAACATAATGTCTTAACTCGAACAAGGAATATCTATCTTAGTAAGTTTTCATACAAGTTCTGAGTTATAGTCTTCAGAACTTAATCATCAGAACATATAACTAGAACGTGTCCTCAAAATTTGTGCAAGGTGACACAGTGACTGTTTGTCTAAAAGAACATAGACCACCACAAAAATTTCATCATTCATATGGAGTGATTTGTGTGTGCATTAAGCTAAATAACTAATAAAAAGTAAAGTCTGATTTACTTCAGTACATCTTAGAAATAAGTCATAATTAAAATTTTGCTAAAGAGCTGTCATTATCCTGAAACCTACTGATAAATGAGTTCATGCATGAGTCCACCTCAACTGTTTTTGTGCTAATTTTATGCATCTTTTTAAATTCTATTTTACAGTGGCTTCTCAGTGTAAGTGAGTTACGACTGCTTATCAGAATTTATGCTATTATCAGAGTATTTCTCCAGTAATCATAGAGTGTGAAAAGTCACCAAGAAAATATTTTGCTTTTCTAATGCATATTTACTTAATACCAGCTATGCACTTGGGTCGTCCCATTCACATTTTTACTCTAGATCTCAAAGGAGTACCTGATATTATTCTTTGATCCTTTTTCTTCTTCTTTTGATAAGTGAGGTTTATCAGCACTTAGTACATTCAGCAGTTTTACTAGAATCAGAACTTAAACAGATGAGTAGCATTATTCTAATTTGGGACTTAGTAATAAGATGAATAAAGTAAACTAAACTAAGCTCAAGTATCAGAATTTGCTTGTGTCATTAGATTTCCACAGAAATAATTACTTCTTTCATGGGATCATTTGTTTATTGAAGACTAGTAGGTCAGTATCTAGCACAATTATCCTCAAAGGATTGAATGATTACTTAAACAGATATATCACTTATTAGAGTTAAGAGATATATATCAGACAACAGTCAGTACTTAAAAACATTTATCAATTAAGCACAGAATACACAAAGAGATTAATTCTGTAAATACTGATCATAAAGTCTGATAACATAGAACAAGTTTAAGCAGATTTAGAGAAAGAACCTGAAATTATTCCAAGTTCATTTACCAATCTTGTAAAGGTAGCTTCACACAGTGGTTTTGTGAAGATATCTGCTACTTGTTGATCTGTGGAAATAAAATGCAATTCCGATGTACCTTCATCCACATGTTCCCTGATGAAATGATACCTGATGCTGATGTGCTTTGTCATAGAGTGTTGAACTGGATTACCTGTCATAGCAATAGCACTTTGATTATCACAGTAAATAGGGATTTTGAAATATGTTAACCCATAATCCAGTAACTGATTCTTCATCCAAAGAATCTGTGCACAGCAGCTTCCTGCAGCAATATACTCTACTTCTGCAGTTGATGTGGAAATTGACTTTTGTTTCTTGCTATACCAAGAAACCAATCTGCCTCCAAGAAATTGGCAGCTTCCACTTGTGCTTTTCCTGTCAATTTTGCAACCTGCAAAATCTGCATCTGAGTAACCTATTAATTTAAAATCTGATTCTCTAGGATACCATAATCCTAGATCAGCTGTTCCTTTAAGATACTTAAAGATTCTTTTTACAGCTGTTAAGTGAGGTTCTCTTGGATCTGCTTGAAATCTTGCACAAAGACAGGTAGTAAACATGATATCTGGTCTACTAGCAGTTAGATAGAGAAGTGAGCCAATCATACCTCTGTAATCAGTAATATCTACTGAATTACCAGTATCCTTATCCAGTTTTGTTGCAGTGGCCATGGGAGTGGATGCACTTGAACAGTCTTGCATTCCAAATTTCTTCAGCAAGTTTCTGGTGTACTTAGATTGACAAATAAAAGTGCCTTCTTCACTCTGCTTGACTTGAAGGCCCAGAAAATAACTAAGTTCTCCCATCATACTCATCTGATATCTTGACTGCATTAGTTTGGCAAACTTTTTGCAAAGTTTGTCATTTGGAGACCCAAAAAGATATCATCAACATAAATCTGGACCAAAAGTAAGTCCTTGCCATGGTTGAGATAGAACAGTGTTTTGTCAATAGTTCCTCTGTTGAATCCACTTTCCAGAAGAAACTGAGCTAAAGTCTCATACCATGCTCTAGGAGCTTGCTTAAGTCCATAAAGTGCTTTATCAAGCCTGTAGACATAATCTGAATGTTTGGAATCTACAAAGCCTGGAGGTTGTTCAACATATACTTCCTCCTCCAATTTTCCATTGAGAAAAGCACTTTTCACATCCATTTGAAAGACAGTAAACTTTTTGTGAGCAGCATAAGCCATGAATATCCTTATGGCTTCTAACCTAGCAACTGGTGCAAATGTTTCATCATAGTCAATTCCTTCCTGTTGAGAATATCCTTTTGCAACCAGCCTTGCCTTGTTCCTTGTAATTATGCCATCACTATCAGTTTTATTTCTGAATACCCATTTTGTACCAACAACAGATCTATTCTTAGGTCTTGGCACTAAGGTCCAGACTTTGTTTCTTTCAAATTCATTCAACTCTTCCTGCATTGCTTGCACCCAATCAGCATCTTGAAGAGCTTCTTCCACTTTCTTTGGCTCAGACTGAGAGAGAAAAGAATTGTAAAGACATTCATTAGAAGTACCTGTTCTAGTTCTGACACCTGCATCAGGATTTCCAATTATCAAATCAGGTGTATGTGATTTTGTCCACTTCCTTGCAGATGGAAGGTTTTCTCTAGAACTGGATGCTCCCCCATGATTCATGCTATCTTCGTTTTCATTTTCTGATGCTCCCCCTGAAACTATGCTCTCTGAGTTGGATCCTTCAACATTTAGATTTTCAGCACTGTCAGTACTTGGCTTATCAGAACTTGACGAATCAGAACTTGAAGAGCCAGTTGTGTGTTCTGATGCTTCTTGAGATGTGATAATATCTTGAGTATGCTCCCCCTGCATTGGTGCATCTTCCTTTGACGTAGTCACCACAGTTTCAATAACATCAGAGTTTAATCCATCAGAGTTTACAGTATCAGGACTTAGACTGTCAGGACTTAAGGTATCAGAATATGAATCTTCATTTTCAAATCTCAGCTGATCATGATCAATGCAATCTTCAAGTCCAGTGATCTTCTTGTCATCAAAAGAGACATTGATAGATTCCATGACCACTTTTGTTCTCAAATTATAGACTCTGAAGGCTTTTGTGGAAAGTGGATATCCAACAAAGATTCCCTCATCAGCTTTTAGATCAAACTTGGATAGTTGTTCAGGATGAGTCTTGAGAACAAAACACTTACATCCAAATACATGAAAGTATTTCAGATTTGGCTTCTTGTTCTTCACCATCTCATATGGTGTTTTTCCCTGCTTGTTAATGAGTGTTGCATTTTGAGTAAAATAAGCAGTCTGCACAGCTTCAGCCCAGAAATAGGTTGGAAGCTTTGCTTCTTCAAGCATTGTTCGTGCAGCTTCAATGAGAGTTCTATTCTTCCTTTCAACAACTCCATTTTGCTGTGGAGTTCCAGGAGCAGAAAATTCCTGCTTTATTCCATGATTTTTGCAGAACTCTTCCATTATCAGATTCTTGAATTCAGTGCCATTATCACTCCTCAAAATTTTCACAGAATCTTTGATCAATTTATCCAGATGTTTGACATGATCAATCAGGATAGATGCAGTTTCACTTTTTGTGTGCAAGAAATACACCCATGTGTATCTGGTGAACTCATCTACTATGACCAACGCATATTTCTTCTTTGCAATAGACATGACATTCACTGGACCAAATAGATCAACATGAAGTTGATAATAAGGCTCAAGAATTGATGATTCAGTCTTGCTCTTGAATGAAGATTTTCTTTGTTTGGCCTTCTGACATGAGTCACAAAGACCATCAGGAGCAAACACTGATTTTGGCAGTCCTCTCACAAGATCTTTCTTGATCAGTTCATTTATCTTGTTGAAGTTTAAATGAGAGAGTTTCTTGTGCCAATTCCAGCTTTCTTCAATTGAGGCTCTACTTATCAAACAGATTGCAGAACCATCAGAACTTGTTGAAAGCTTAGCTTCATAAATGTTACCACGCCTGAATCCCTTCAGAACAACTTTTCCTTTAGATTTACTAACTATTTCACAATGTTCTGCAAAGAAATCAACATGATAACCTCTGTCACAGATTTGACTTATACTCAGTAAGTTGTGTTTAAGTCCTGAGACCAGAGCTACATCTTTAATGATGACATTCCCAAGATTGATATTGCCATATCCCAAGGTTTTTCCAATGTTGCCATCTCCATAAGAAACACTTGGGCCAGCTTTCTCCACAAAGTCTGATAGCAGGGCCTTATTTCCAGTCATATGTCCTGAACATCCACTGTCCAGAACTAAAATATTTTTCCTGTTGCCCTGCAATCAAAAAGACCACTAATTATTAGTTTTAAGGACCCAGACTTGCTTGGATCCTTTGGCCTTTTTAGGTTTGTTAACATTTGCAGCGGATTTAGCATCAGATTTTATGTTAACAGTTTTCTCATCAGAACTTATACTACCAGACTTTGAATCA
The DNA here is from genome assembly GCF_009905375.1 of Apium graveolens. Classification (NCBI taxonomy): domain Eukaryota; kingdom Viridiplantae; phylum Streptophyta; class Magnoliopsida; order Apiales; family Apiaceae; genus Apium; species Apium graveolens. The sequence continues at coordinate 32,820,835 of NC_133651.1, forward strand.
GAACTTACACTAGAAGGAACAACAGAAACTTTCTTTAAAGAAGGTTTTATTTGATAATAATCATAGTACAAACTATGATATTCCTTACAAGTATAAATGGAATGCCATAAACTACCACAATGAAAACAAGGATTTTGTGGTTTGTATCTAACAGATTGACTCTTAACTCCTGATTTTGAAGATAAGGAGTTAATATTCTTATTCTTCCTGCAAAAAGAAGCCAGATGGTTAGAACTTCCACAATTATGACATGCTTTCCTAGGAGCATCAGGAACAGATTTATAGTTATTGCTTTTATTCACACCTTCCTTTCCATTCCTGTTTTTCCTAGGTGATTTTACCTTGTTTGCATTCTTAACATCTTTCAGCTTATGCTTAAGCTGCTTCTTTGTCATTAAGCCTATATTAACTTCAGTTGTCTTTTCCTGTTTTAGTTTGTCAGAAGCTAATTCCTTTTTAACTTCTGATTTCTCATTTTCAGATTTTTCAGTTACAAACTTAACAGGTTTTAACTTCGGCTTTTGCTTATCAACAGACTTAATTTCTACAGTTCCTTTTTCATTTTTATTTTCTCCATAACCTAAGCCCTCTTTCCAGTTTCCACTGCTCAGCAAATTTTGAGTTGTTTTGCCAGAGTTAGTCCAAGTCCTAATAATCTCTCTCTCCTTTTCTAACTCAGTTTTTAGAGATTCATTCATTTTTAGCACTTCATCCCTAACATAAAAAACATCATCTCTATCCTTCTGAGTTTGATGGAACATGACTAACTCTTTTTCTAAGAAATCATTTCTTTTCCTAAAAGCAAGATTTTCAGAAGTTAATCTTTCACATGTTAAAGTTTGATCTCTATAACTAACAAACATGGTTTTAAGATATCTTCTCAACTCATTAATATCATCAGTATGAAAAGCATAAGTAGTCTGAGGTACCTTTGTTTCAGCAGCTTCAGAACTGCTCTCAGAACTTGATTTATCAGCATTTGCCATCAATGCATAGTTCTCCTCACTTTCAGAGTCTGAGGTGTCTGTCCAGCTTTTCTGCTTTGTGACAAGAGCTTTGCCTTTGTCACTCTTGGTCTTCTTGCAATCAGGAGATATGTGGCCTTTCTCACCACAATTATAACATTTAACATTGGTGTAATCTCCTCTGTCAGACTTTCCTCCTCTTCCTTCAGATCTTCTGAAATTCTTCTTATCAGAACTTATGCCTTTCCTGGAAAACTTCTTTCCCTTTCTGAACTTCCTGTATGCAATCTTTGTGATTCCTTTCACCATAAGAGCACACAGCTTCATCATCTCCTCATCAGCATCAGTCTCAGGCAAGCTTTCAGAATCTGAGTCATCATCACTCTCAGAACTTGATGACTCAGTATCAGACTTTATGAAAAGAGCTTTACCCTTGTCTTTCTTTGAGGAAGGTGCTTTGGGGGATTCCTCTTCAGCCTTGAGAGCAACTGTCCTTGACTTTCCTCCTTTCCTCTTGCTTCTTTGTTCCATCTCAAGTTCATGAGTCTTGAGCATTCCATAGATTTCATCAAGAGTTGTTTCATCAAGATTGTAGTTGTCTCTTATTGTTGTTGCCTTCAAATCCCAGCATTCAGGAAGAGCTAACAGGAATTTTAGGTTGGTATCTTCAAGATCATACTCTTTATCAACCAATGACAAATCATTCAAAAGTTTGACAAATCTATCATACAAATCATTCAATGACTCATTAGATTTTGAGTCAAAATGTTCATACTCTTGAGTGAGTATTGTCTTCCTGTTTTTCTTAACTGTTTCAGTTCCTTGACACCTTGTCTCCAGTGCATCCCATATCTCCTTGGTAGTCTTGCAGTTTATTACCCTGTTTGACATTACATTATCAATGGCACTATGCAGTAAGTGTCGTACCTTGGCATCCTTAGCAATAGATGCTATATCTTCAGCAGTGTAATCACTCTTTTCCTTTGGTACAGTCATTGCTGCTTCACCTGCAACTACAACAGCGAGCTTGGTAGGTTTGTGAGGCCCTTCCTTGATTCTATCAAGATATTCTGGATCTGTTGCTTCCAGAAACATGGTCATCCTTACCTTCCATATGGGATATTCAGATGGTCTCAATATGGGAACTCTAATAGTCTCATATCGACTCTGAATTGATGTCTTTGATGATTCCTCAGTTTTGGTAGGCTTAGTTGGAGTTTCTGTGTCAGACATGATTGTGTTTGGATCTTTAACTGTATGTGTGTTTACAGAAGGCTCTGATACCACTTGTTAGGTCACACTATCACTGTAGAGGGGGTGAATACAGTGTTTATTACAATCAAATCGAACTTCAAGAACTTAAGTAACAGAAAACAAACTTTATTGAAACAATAAACTCTGTTACAATCTGGAACTGTTATCTCTCAGTGATGAACAAAATATCACGAGAGCTGCTAGGGTTAAGTTAATAATATTCTCGATTATGATAACACTTATAGTGTAAACCCTATGTCTGTGTTTATATATTACACAGTTACAAGATAATCGCTAATTGATATGGAATATAATTCTGCTTCCTAATATATATCAATCAGATATCTTTTCTTCTAAGTATTCCATTATTTATGGAATTCCTTCTTCATGCATATCTCTTCTTATGTTTATCTTGATCTTCTTAACTTTAATCAGCTGTTGTCCTTATCTGATCGTCCTTCAGCACTTAAGTTCTGATATCTATCTCCTGATGCTTATCTCCTGATAACATAAGTACTGATATCCCTTAAGTCCTGATGTCCAGTATAAGTACTGATCAGTTAAGTACTGATTTGTCCTGTTCAAATAAGATCTGAAATCTAAACATAAAACATATTAGCCATGACATTATCAAATATATCTAACACATTCATTTGTTGTTGATGTTCTAATTCTGACACCTGCTTCAGGATCTCCAATTATTAAGTCAGGTGTGTGTGATTTAGTCTACTTCCTTGCAGATAGAAATTGATCTCTAGAACTGGATCCTCCCCCATGATCCATGCTGTCTCTATTAGCATTATCTGATACTCCCCCTGAAGTTATGCTCTCTGAGATTCCAGAATTTGAGTTGGATCCTTCAAAAATTGAAGAATTAGAGTTTTCAGATTTGTCAGAATTTGGCTCATCAGAACTTGATGAATCAGAACTTGAAGAGCCAGTGACTGGTTCTGATGCTTCTTGAGAGTCTTGAGGTGTGGTTTGATCATCAGCTTGCTCCTTCTGAACAGGTGCATTTTCCCTTGGAGCAGGTACCACAGTTTCAATGACATCAGAATTTAACCCGTCAGAACTTACAGGATCAGGATTTAGGTCATCAGAATTTACAGAATCAGAATTTACATCTTCATTTTCAAATCTCAGCTGATCATGATCATTGAAATCTTCAAGTACAGTAATCTTTTTATCATCAAAAGATACATTGATAGATTCCATGATAACCCTTGTTCTTAAATTGTAGACTCTGAAGGCTTTTGTGGAAAGTGGATATCCAACAAAAATTCCTTCATCAGCTTTAGATCAAATTTTGACAGCTGTTCAAGATAAGTCTTAAGAACAAAACACTTGCATCCAAATACATGAAAGTATTTCAGATTTGACTTCTTTTTCTTCACCATCTCATATGGTGTTTTTCCATGCTTGTTTATGAGTGTAGCATTCTGTGTACAACAAGCAGTCTGCACAGCTTCAGCCCAGAAATAGGTTGGTAGCTTTGCTTCATCAAGCATAGTTCGTGCAGCTTCAATAAGAGTCTTGTTCTTCCTTTCTACAACTCCATTCTGCTGTGGAGTTCCAGGTGCAGAAAATTCCTGCTTTATTCCTCGCTCTTTGCAGAATTCTTCCATGATTGAATTCTTGAACTCAGTGCCATTATCACTTATTATTATTTTAACATAATCTTTGACTAAGTTATCCAGCTGTCTGACATGACATTGTCAAGTGCACTATGAAGCAAGTGTCTTACTTTTGCATCTTTACCTAGTGAAGAGATGTCTTCAGTGGTGTATTCTCTCTTTTCTTTGGGAATCATCCTTTGTGGCTCATTCCCAACTGTAACAGAAAGCTTTGTGGGCTTGTGTGGACCATCATAAATTCTGTCTAAATATTCTGGATCTATAGCTTCCAGAAACATGGCCATCTTCACACTCCATACAGGGTACTCAGACACCCTGAGCAAAGGAACCCTGATGGTTTCATATCTACCGGAGTTTTGAATGGGTTGAACCTTTGCAGGTTCTTGAGGGTCTGGTATTTTTGCTTGTTCAGACATGATTGATTGTTTGTTTGGATCTTAACTGTTTGTAAGCTTAACAGATTGGATCTGATACCACTTGTTAGGCCTCAATGATACTATAGAAGGGGTTGAATATAGTATCTACAATCAATTTGATTATAAACACAAGTATGTAACAGAAAACAAGTTTATTCAATATATCAAACTCTGTGACAGTAGGTTTAATCTACTCTCTTAGTGATGTATGATATCACTAAGAGCGGCTAGGGTTACAATGAATAATATTCTCGAGAATGATAACACATATAGTGTAAACCCTAAGCTGTGTTTATATAGTACACAGTTACAAGATATCTTCTAATTGATATGAAATATATCTCTTCCTAAAATATCTCAATCAGATATTATCTTTTTACAATTCTTCTAGTCGTCCAACTCCTAAAGCATATCTTCATTTGTTTAGTCCAGATCCTATCCTAGAAATCAGCCACACTTTACTTCTGAAGCATATCCTTCCTTAAGTTCTGATATCACAAGTTCTGATATCTTAAGTTCTGATATCTTCATGTCTTCAGTAAATCCTGATTTCCAGCTGAGTCCTGATATTAAGTTCTAAAACTAAACACATCAGATTAGTCATAACATCACAAATATATCTAAAAGTATCATGTCATTCTTTTTCTCCACAATACAGTGCTTTTATGGCTAAAATTATCCCTATCAAGGAGCCCATTGGATCACTGCCATGAATAAAGAGTTAGAAGCTTTAGAAAGTAATAAGACTTGGACTTTAGTTCCTTTACCTATTGGCAAGAAAACTATTGGGTGTAAGTGGGTATTCAAAATCAAATACATTCCTAATGGTGACATAGAACAGTACAAGGCCCGTCTAGTGGCTAAGGGGTACACACAAGAATATGGAGTTGACTTTCATGATACATTCGCACCTGTAGCTAAAGGTGTTTCTGTTAAAACAGTTTTTTCCATTGATGTTGCCAAGAATTGAAAGGTTTTTCAGCTTGATATTAATAATGCTTTTTTACACGGAGATCTTCATGAGGAAGTCTATATGGATATTCCACCTGGTTATCAGATTCCCTTATCATTTGTTCCTTTAGTCTGTAAACTTCAAAAGTCTCTTTATGGATTACGACAGGCGTCTTGAGAGTGGCATACCAAGGTATCTGTTTTTTGGTGGTATATGGCTTTGTCCAATCCCTTGATGAGTACTCTATATTTCTTCACAAACAGGGCTCTTTATTTACAATAGTTGTTGTCTATGTTGATGACATATTGCTTACCAGTGATAATATTGTTGTTATTACTGATATTAAGGCTGCTTTACATGCTAAGTTTAGTATCAAAGATCTTGGTGAAGCCAGGTATTATTTAGGACTTGAAGTATCTCAGACAGATCAAGGCATTGCTTTAAGTCAGAAGAAATTTGTCCTTGATATGCTTGCTTCTGCAAATCTCTTGGATGCTAAACCCTTGTCTATTCCACTTGATCAAAATGTGAAGCTTTTTAATGATGATCAATATGGTTCTTTATTGTCCAATCCATCTCAGTACATAAGTTTAGTGGGCAAGTTATTGTACTTAACTTACACTCGTCCTGACCTCAGCTATTCAGTACATCTTCTCCATCAGTTTATGCAAGCACCTCAGGAGAAACATTTGGCTTCTGTTTTCAGAGTTTTAAGATATCTCAAATGCACTGCTGGTTTGGGTTTATTTTTTCCTGCCAAGAATGATCTGAACTTAACTGGTTACCATGACAGTGATTGGGGGGGTTGTACCTCCACTGGCCGTTCTGTTACAGGCTTCTATATTTTCTTAGGTTCTTCTTTAATTTCTTGGCAAGCCAAGAAGCAAACTGTCACTTCGATGAGCACTGCAGAAGCTGAGTATCGGGCACTGGCCACAATTACCACTAAGCTTATATGGTTAAAGTATCTTCTTCATGATCTGCAGATTCCTGTTACACGTCCCATTTCAGTCCTTTGTGATAACCAGGCTGCTATTGAGATTGCTACTAATCCGGTTCAACATGCTCGTACAAAGCACATCGAATTGGACTGCCATTTTGTGCGTGAAAAGGTGCAAACTATAGTTTTTCATCCTCTGAAGATTCACACATCTTTGCAACTGGCAGACATTTTTACTAAGGCTTTTGGTGGTTCAAGTCACTAGTTCATTTGTTCCAAGTTGGGATTACACAATTCTTGTGTTATCTCAACTTGTGGGGGGGTAATACAAGTGAACACACGAGTACAGCTGATTCATTGTGTGGTCAAGTTGCCTTAAAGCCTCGGCAGAAAGCTTCCATTAGCTTAGCTATTAAGTCTAAAATAAATTCTGCTTTGTACAATAGCATATGGTCAAAACATAGTTTGTTAGTTAGTTAGAGTCAACTCAGTTGACCAAGACATTGTATATATATCTACAATCGGTAAAGCTTCAAGCTTAAGTTTCATTTTTCTATCGATACACTTCTTCTTTTCCATACACACAGAATCTGTATGTATTATTGGACTGTTTTAGAGAAGTAAAATTAAAAAATTCAAAATTATGATCAATACACCGGAGATAAGAAGTAATGATGTAGTGATTTCTATGCCTATCTCGAAAAACTAATAATTTGAAATTAAAACTAATTAATGTGAAGATTAGTTTTGAATTCGGCAGTTCAAATTGGCGGCTCCATACATGAATCAGTTCAATATATAAAAGAGAAACTACCGGGTCGAACCAAATTAGGTGGATCATCCAAGTTTTTTAGTATGAAAATAGTGTATTTTGAATATTCTTAGTTGACCCATGTTAAAGTGAATGATCCATGTTATTAATGTAGAATTATTGAAAAGGGTATATACTGTACCATGCCCAAAAATCCATGAAAGGTAGAATGTGTAATTTTAAAAAGTTAGTGCTAGTACAAATTAAGAATATATTAATATTAATAACATCCTGTTAGATAGGAATACACCGGGTAAATACTGATAGCTCTCGGATTAGGTATTAGGACAAAAAAAATCATCAGATAATAAACCAGAGGTTCTAAATCATCTCAGGAGATTAATCAATAATTTTAAGTGAGTTTCTTCCTTGTTCTTGATAAGTTTCTTCCTTGTTCTTGATAAATCTGTGTTTATATATAGATGTAATTCAAATCTTGTAATAATTTCAAAACCCGCCCAATCTGACATATATTAATACAATTAGCTATAATTAATTATATTTTTGGTTCAAGTAAATAATAAATAAATAAAGTAACAAGGGAGAAAGGCCAAACAAAAAGAGGCCTACAGCATCAATATAAAAAGTGGGAACCGACTCAAAAACCCACCCAACAGCCATTTATTCGGCCACTACAAACTATAAAACTCAATAATAATAAATCTCATTTATAACAGCGTCGACAAGTCATCTCGAATCTCAGTCCACCAACACCACCTACCCAGGTATCGCCGGTAGATACACACATCTACGGTCCACCGCACATATCATCCTACTCGTCGTATTATCAACGCTTCTGTTTTATTCATTTCAATACTATTCGTTTTTCTTAATTAGGGTTTGTATGTGCAGAAATATGTTGGGATTTATTAGACAAACTGTTTGTAATAGAGGCGTTTCTGTCTCGGTAAGCGATTCAATTCGTGGATCTCGTGATTTTGTTTTTTAATTTGATTTGATTTGATATTTTGTGTTTGTTGATTGCTGTGGTTTTGGTGATGCAGAAGAGTCAGTTACGATTTTTGGTTCCGGGGGGCAGGAATTACGCTTCTGGTGCCAAAGAGGTATTTTTTGAGTTTACGATAATTTTGTGATGGTGTGTTGGATTGTTAATAGCATGGTTTGTATTGGATGAAATGAGTTTTTTGAGTTTACGATAATTTTGTGATTTTGTGTTGGATTGTTAATAGCAAGGTTTGTTTTTGAATGAAATGAGTTTACCACAAAATTGTGGATATATTGTGAGTTGAATGAAATGTTGACACGTAATGGTTTGCGGAAGTTATGTGTTAGATTTGTTTGTTTTACGTGTCGGGTTGTGGGTATGTTAAGTTAATTATTTTGTTTGTGATTGTGTGTGGATATTGGTAGTAAGGTGTGGAATGGATGAATTCAGTTTCTGACAAAATTTAGAGGAATATCGGGAAGTACTGTTTTTGTGATTGTGATTGTGTGTGGATATATATAGTAAGGTGTGAGTTGAATGGAATTTTGACACGTAATAGTTTGCAGCCGTTGTGTGTTACATTTGTTTGTTTTACGTGGTCGGGTTGTGGGTGTGTAAAGTAAGCGGCAGCGTAGTTTAGATTGGAGAATTAATATGTGATATATGAATATTGGTTTAATTCGAAGAATTAAGCTCGTTTCAGTACCCTTAGTCTCTCTCATCATATGTTAATTTAGCCCTTTTTCTATAGAAGGTATATGTTTTGTGATGTACATGAATTAATTGTAATGGAATTGCAATGGAGTGCCACTTTTATTCTTTTATGTAGATAAACTACTAATTGACCTGGTGGCTATAATTTTTTACAGATGACTGTACGTGATGCTCTGAATTCTGCACTTGATGAGGAAATGTCTGCTGACTCTAAAGTATTTATAATGGGTGAAGAGGTACAGTATATTCTTATGTAACACAATGGAGTCTCTTGTTAGAAATTAGTTTCTGTTGTGTGTGCTTTAAGTTCCTTACATATTGTTACCTTTGAATGCAGGTTGGTGAATATCAAGGTGCATACAAGGTTAGAACCAATTGAAAACCAACAAGATTTTTTATCATGCTCCCTACTTTTTGACTTTGTTAGCATCAAGTTAGTTTCTAAACTAGCCTCTTCTTGTGAATTTTATATAGATTACTAAAGGACTTCTGGACAAATATGGTCCTGATAGGGTTATTGACACTCCTATCACTGAGGTTGCTTCTGAATCTTTACTTCTTCTTTATACGATCTTTTCTTTTTCTCTATATCTTACTCTTTGTACATATGATCTCTCAAATTTTAACAGGAGTTTCTCGTGTTATTTTTCTTTCCTTATAATGTTTTTGACCATCTAAAATGATATTTGTAGGCTGGATTTACTGGAATTGCAGTTGGTGCTGCTTACCACAGTCTGAAGCCCGTCGTCGAATTTATGACGTTTAATTTCTCAATGCAGGTTAGATTTTTGAACTTTTAAATTCAATGTTCACTTACACCCCAAACTATTTCCAACCTATCAGTTGCCGATACAATGTTATATGTTTTCTATATAACATGCTAACTCAATGGTTTTATAAAAATGCCATTAAAATTGTTTGGTTTTTTTCATTGAACATTGCTATCTGATACATTCACATCTTTGTTTCCTTTTTATTCCTTTGTTTACCTAATTATCTCTCATTATTCAATATATGGTTAGAATTTTTATCAGTTCTAGCAGCGTGATAGTTGTTGTATTTAAAGGTGCATCCCACTTGCTCAACATAACTCTGTCCATGCTACTATGGCATTTGGACTGTGGTTTGCTATCTTATTCTGTTTTATGTAAGTGTCAACTGCTTGCAGCTGAAATACCTGCAGCCTTCTGAAGTAATAATGGTTAATATGTGAAGTCAGGTTTTTAACTTGAGCCACTTAAAATTGCATATACATATCATATAAGGACTGCTATTGAGCTGACATGATAGCTAATAGTGCTATACTTTAATAACTTGTGATGCTTTTATTGAGATTGCAAAATTTGGCATTTTTAATTTGTTGGTTATGTTAAATTCTTGTATTCAATGTTTTTAATCGCAATAAGGATGTCACTTCTAATGTTATCCTTGAATTATCAAAGAAAATATGAAGTGAAGTTGCACTGTTTCTGTTCTATTGTTTTTTTATATAGATTTAGATTCTATCTTCTTGTTATTGTATAAATGCATATATGGACACTCATTCTAGGTAACATTCTCAGGCAATTGACCACATCATTAATTCTGCTGCGAAATCAAACTACATGTCTGCCGGTCAAATTTCGGTACCTATTGTTTTCAGAGGACCAAATGGTGCTGCAGCAGGAGTTGGTGCCCAACACTCTCAGGTGTGACTCTTGTTTCTTTGAAATTCACTTATTTCTTAATGACGAGGACAACGGTTCTGGACTAAGGAAATAGGGCAAGTGTGAGAGAAATTAGCTGAAGACGAAAACACTTCCAGTAATCTGTTAAAAAGAATGGAAGGGAAGTGTGAGATGCAAAAGCTGAAAAAGAAAACACTTTAAGTAATCAAGTGAAATCTCTCTGATCTTGAAAAACTGTTACAGTTTTTTTTATCATTGACGAGGTAGATATCACAGACGAGATAGATCTCACATCCTGAACTTAATATCTTGCTACGAGTTTGACCGTTATATATATTCAATAAATATAATCTGCCATCATTGATGAAGTAGCTTTTATAGAGCATTGTTAAATTTCTCATGTTACAAATGTTTCACAATATTGTTTATTAACTTCTGTGGTTTTCAGTGCTATGCAGCATGGTTTGGTGCGTGTCCAGGGTTGAAGGTGCTCGCTCCATACTCTTCAGAAGATGCTCGAGGCTTGTTGAAAGCTGCTATTAGGGACCCAGACCCTGTTGTTTTCCTAGAGAACGAATTGCTGTTAGTATTTTTCTGATATCTCTTTGGAATAGACCACGTATGTATGGAATATTTAATGGCTTTAGTTTTGAGCTGCAGATATGGTGAGTCATTCCCTGTTTCTGCGGAAGTTCTTGATTCTAGTTTCTGTCTACCAATAGGGAAAGCCAAGGTGATTTTCTTGATGTTCTTATCATTACAACATTTAAGTATGTCGTCTTTACTGGTTCTTGTTGGTGGTACATCATATGAATATGAAGGGGTAATATGATTTTTGGTCACTAAACTGACAAAAAACTATCAGTTATCTAACCCATTAGTCAGTTGAATGTTTACCTGAACAGTTGGAGGGAGACCTCCAGTAAGTAATGCTTTGCTTTTAGTTAATTGACTAAAATTATGAAAATCCTTTTCTAGAATCTCCGTCGTATGTAAGTTGCATAAGATTAAGACTGTTCCAGCTCTTGCTTCCTAGACTCTTTAACAGTATCATAGATAGTTCTGGGACTCTGTAACTACAGATTGATCCTACATTCTTAATTTTTTGTTAATAAGTAGTCGACTGTTTACGTTCTCTTTTTTTGTTTGTTCATTGATGTTTTGAAGAATACTCATTCCTATTTTTGTGTTGTTATCCTGCCCCAAAATTGACAGATTGAGCGCGAGGGAAAAGACGTGACAATTACTACTTTCTCCAAGATGGTCGGCTTTGCCCTTAAGGTTTGTTAAAATCTTACTGAGCAGTTTCATATTCAATATTTGAGCTATTTGGATGCTTCACTTAAATATGATTCTGTACTAACTTGGTTTACATATATGGTAACTACTTTGGATGCTTGAACAATGCAACATATATATATGTTCTTCAGTGCTTGCAATAAAAAAATATGTGCAAAGTACATATATAATATAGGGAGGTAGAGAGAGGAAAGCACTTATAATCTTTACTTGTATAATAATGTTCATCTATAAAACACTAAAAATGAAAGGGGCCAAACCGTCATCTTTCAGTTCCTTATGTTTGCGGTTCACCCAATTTTTTAGTATTCTGCTATCATTTCCAGCTAGAAGATTTAACAAGTTCTATTGCATTAGTTTACTTCTTCTTGTAGAATCTGAATGTTACATTTTTTTTTAATTATTTTTTGACCTGAAATACTGGTTACAGGCTGCCGAGATTCTCGAAAAAGAGGGAATCAGTGCCGAGGTAACTTCACTCTCTCTAGCATGCACATTTAAACTTGGGAGCTCCACAGTATGTAATATATCTCTTAATGCAGGTTATAAATTTGCGGTCCATCCGCCCCCTTGATAGAGCGACAATCAATAGTTCTGTCAGGAAAACCAACAGATTGGTAACTGTTGAAGAAGGATTTCCGCAACACGGTGTTGGTGCTGAGATCTGGTTAGCTTTCTTCAAAAACACTTGGTTCTCACTCAAACTAGCCACATTTTGTCGTTAGTGGCATCATTATTTCTTGTTGATGTTCTTAACAGCGCATCAGTGGTGGAAGAAAGCTTCGAGTATCTGGATGCACCTGTTGAGAGGATTGCAGGCGCTGATGTCTGCATGCCATATGCTGCGAATCTGGAGAGATTGGCTGTCCCACAGGTTTGTGTTTCTGATCCCTCTTCTGGTTCTTTGGATCATTTACAGTAAACTATATTTTGCTTAAAAAGATATGTGATGCAGTCGTTAGCTAGTGTTTAGCTTTAGCTAGTGTTTAGTTTTATATATAATGGTATATTGCGTTGGGACTTAACGGATCTACTTGGCAGATTGAGGATATAGTTCGTGCAGCGAAGAGGGCATGCTACAGATCAACCTCAATGGCTGCAACTGGTTAATAGTGAGGGTGACTAAAGAAATTGCAATTTTTTAATACCAAAAGCGACTTGTGAATTCAATGCTGTCCTCTTTTTGGCTGTTATTTTGTACTCCTTCCCTGCAAATACACGGATGGCCCTAGAAAGACATCTGGATTACTCATCCATTTCTTACTGATGAGCAGCGAAATAAAAAGGTTTTAGAAAGTTTTTTTTTTCTGGTATAAAACATTAGATTTCAGAAGACTTAAGATTGAGGCCCAGTCTTATATTTTTCTAAGCTTCTGTTTAAAAGGCATTATTTCATTTGTGTCTATAACCGTCCGATGATTGCCAACACAAGGCATTAACCGTATCAACCTAGTACAGTACCGGTGGAATCTGAGAGTATCGTTGTTTTTTGTATGCAATAATTGTTTAATATAAAATAAAATGTTTTGTTAGAAGCATAAAGTCGATGAATAAAAATACTTTATATGAATATTGTACCCAATATAAAAATTCCGGTACTTGGGTAGTATAAGGTGCTAATGCTATCCTCCACAATCAGAGATGTTGATATGCAAAAGATGCGTTATCAGGGAGAAATTATCTATTAAGTGTACATTTTTTCGGAAGAAAGATTGCCTATGTCTGACTTTGCTATTTGCTTTGTGCAATATGCTTGAGGAGCCTTTCTATATTTGAGATACATATCCAAATAATTCATTTCAATCAAGTATTTCTGAACAATTTTGGGAGCTTTTTTCATACGTGTGTTGCTAAATGTTTCTAAAACTGTCGAAGTTTCCAGTTTGATAATAATTTATGTTATCTAAATATCTGAGTACATATTTTAAGTCACATTTTCATAACATACAAAATTAGTTAAATGCTGTTTTAAATAATTGCCTTATCATACAATACAAAACTAAAAAAAGTAAAAATAAAAATAATCATTGTTATTGCTTCAGCCACAAGGCCCCCAACATCATCTTTAGCGCTCAAGCTCTCTTATCAGTTACTCCATTTCCCTAAGTCCCATCCATTTCTTTACGGTTATTATTTTGGGCCGTCTTATCCATTTTTTTACATTTCAAAAATAGTAAAATTTTAATAATATAAAATACTATTACACCCACTAACTTCCTCCACTCTCTCAAATCTATTATTAAATATTGATAGATCTCACTATTCTAACCACTTTTCATCACTTTACCTATATATATATATATTGATCTCCGTGCCCACGAGAAATGTAAAGATCCCGGTGGGACGGAGGGACTATCAGACAGAACACAGACAGACAACTGACCACTAAAATCATCTTTACTTGTCTTGCTGTGTGTATATATATGTGCACACAACTCCTCTCTCAAGTTCTTGCTAGTCCTCTCTTCCTCATCATCACAATATCATGATTTCTATCATAAATATATACTGTACAGCACAAGCCAAACCTGTCAAATTTGCTAAAACCCCATCAAATTCAGATTCTTCAGACCCAACTAATTTCCAAGAATCCAGGAAAATTAACGAAAGGGTGGCATTTTCTAAACCGGGATGCAACAGATTTTGCTTATGTGGAAGAAGAGGATTTCTAGGAGCAACTTTGTTGCCTATACTTGAACAACCTTCATATGCAGCTCTGGCTCCATACTCAGCTACTGATCCTATGGTAATTAAAAATATTATTTTGGGTATTTATTTTTGTTTACTTTGTTATTTGTATGATCAAATGCACTTGTATTAGTTGGCTTATTAAGTTTTATAGTTTGGAACTAGTTGGGCTTTTTTTTGCTGAGATAAACTAGAACTTGTTGTACTTATAGCAGTTTTTTTTTTAATTATCCTTTATTATATTGTATCAAATGATTAGACCGAGATGAAAATCAAAACGAGCAAGTGTTAGCATTTTCGGGATGGCAACGCCAATCCTCTTATTGACCACATCACTGATCATAGGTGACATAACCTTCTATGCATGACTTTATTGGCCCTTTTGTACCTTCAAATTTGACTGTTAGTTCTGCATTCACCTCAAATTTTCATTTTGACAATTCTTAATCTCAATGTTTTTGCCAAATCTTGACAGCGATTAGAAATATATCTATAAATTCTGTTTAGAAATGGCATTACCCTTTTATATGTAATTGATAAAATTGATAATGTGAGTGCTGAACTTAAAAACAACAAAATTGGGTTGCTTTTTTTCGGATTTTGCAAAAAATCTTTATTTTTGGGCACTTGGTCAAACAGTTGATTGAACCATTTCATATAACATCAGTGTTTAAAAGATTCAGATTGAAATTTCAAGGTGAGCGCGGAACTAGCACACGAACTTGAAGGCATGCATAATTATAAACTTTTAATATTCAGAATATTTATTTTTATCACAGTTTTAACTTGCTGCATGTAATCTTTTGGAAATAGTAACAAATTGACACTCTCTGTGATTGAATCGGTTTGAAGAACATGCTGAACAAAATTCACCCTCCAAGGCCAGATTGGTACGAGGAGTTCTATGCATCAGCTATGAATTCAACCATGGAATCTTATGAAGCAGAGGTCAGTAGCTATTCATAAACCAGTACTAATATCAACAATATTGACTTCTAAGTGTAAGTGACTAGTTTATTCTAGGTTTTGCAAGATTGCAGGTTACAAGTCACAGATTTTCACTGACTTGAGAGAAAATGCGAACAAGATATTGGAGCTTGGGATTGGTACAGGTCCTAATCTTAAATACTATGCTAGTAATGGTGTCGATGTAATTGGAGTTGATCCAAACCAAAAGATGGAGAAGTATGCGAAGGCAGCAGCAGTGTCCACTGGTCTGCCTTCAGAAAAGTTTAAATTTATACGAGCAGTATGCATCATTTCTAGAAAATTCAACTTTTTAATTTTTATTAATGTTTTATCATATTGATTGTTTTGATGAATTTGTATTTTTAAGGCTGTGATAGATTCTTGTCACTGTAAGACTAAGCTTTCTGTTAATTATATACATTGTCTACATTTTCACATATTAATATTATCCTTGTTCATATAAATAGATTCTCATACTCGTCATAAGTTCAATATTCTTTACATCTGCCCTACCCTACTCTTCCTGATCAAGTTTTTGAATAAACTCATGGCTTGCTTCTAGTTTTGTAGGTAGCATTCCTGCACCTAGTGGTTCCGCATCCATAAATCCTTTACAAGATAAAACAGACTTTTCATGATAACTCTTTTGTAATATTTTCTCAGTTTTATTTGTCTAGTTGGCTATTGAGAAATTTAAACTTTATACGGATTATAATAGATTTAATTTGTACTTATTCGTTCCATTTCATGATCTGGACCCTTCAATTACTATGTCAGAACATGAGAGATGGGCAGGCCCGTCCGTAAGAAACTTTTTTTGTTAATCAGTTGTGATCGACTGATAGGTGAAATATTATATTTGTAAAAACAAATGTACGCATTCCTTATGAAGAATATGTAAGATATCAGAGAGAAATGTTCGAAATGATGTAACAGAAAAAAATCAGATAAGTTCTTTGTTTGTTAACCATCCTTTCTCTCTATGTAATCTACTTTGCTTCATAACAAGCTCTGGAAAAGTAGAAGATTAATGCATATCAGTTTACTCAGGTTGGAGAGGCACTACCAATAGAAGATGCTTCCATTGATGCAGTTGTAGGGACCCTTGTGCTATGTTCAGTAAAAGATGTTGACGCTACTCTGCAAGGTATACAGATTTGAAGGACACAAGAACACATGAGCTAACATACTAGCAAACTCCTAACAATGTTGACCTTTGAATTAAGTGTGTTAGTTGTCATTGAGTTAACTGGGATTTAGGGTGTCTCCCGATTGATTGCAGTGGTTACCTCTTCTCCTCACGACATTATAACTGATTTAGAAGTTAGCAGGATAGATTTATAGTAGTTTCTAAAATTTCAATTCATTGTCCAATATACAAAATGGTTAAACATGCTATTGCTGATGCATGAAATTGTACCTTCTGATGCATGAAATTGTACCTTCTGATCAGAGGTAAGGAGAATTCTCAAACCAGGCGGGCTTTACCTATTTGTAGAACACGTTGCAGCTAAAGGTAGAACATAAATTTCTCTATATAGTCGTTAAACTACATACTGACTGTTTTGTATCATCTGTATCACTTCCTGACAATTGAATTTAATGATGTTTTGCGACAGATGGTACAATTCTAAAATTTGTACAAGGTATATTGGATCCTCTGCAGCAAACAGTTGCTGATGGGTGTCACCTCACTAGAAACACAGGGGAAAGTATATCTGCAGCAGGATTCTCGAGTGTCGACATGAACATGGTTTTTCTTCCAGCTCTTTCTCTAATAGGGCCTCACGTATATGGAACAGCTCGCAAGTAGTACCATACATGATGATTGATAACATTTTCTATGCATAGCTGTAAAATGATGCAGAATGTAGTGACGTAGCATTTTCATGGTGTGTGGTTGTCTGAACTCTTACTAATGTCCAATTTCTGTTTCACCTCAACATTCCTATTTCTCCTTCAATTCTATGTTTTTTAATAAAATTGTTAGAATCCTATTCTAATTGCATTTCTTTTATTATAATCCTACTGAGTTGCACCAATAAAGTAATTTTAAAATTTCTAGAATTATATTTTTGTAATTTCATAATAAATTTATTTGATATCCTTAATTTTGATTTTTACATCAGATAATAATGTCTATGTAATTTTGTCATTATACCATAATAAATAAAATACAAAAAAAAAAAAAATATTTTTCAGCAACTGCATATTAGCCGTGTATGGTAAGCAGAAAATACAACCACCAATATTCTTCAGCAACTGCATATTAGCATTCTCTGGTCAAATAGAAATGTAGAATACTAAATGAAGGTACAAATAACCACAAGTTAGATTGATTAAATCATTTTTCGCATCTCAAGAACTTGCAAACTGGAGGCCGCCTGTATACATAGCATCCCTTTGAGTGAGAGTTGATTATATTTCTTTTCGAGCGTGTTACTCTTTATTTGGTTTACATTTGGGCTCATACTAACCAAAGTAGAACAAAATGACATTGAAAGGAAGTCAAATAACTGGACTAGAATTACAATGGCTATATAAGATAAACGACCTTCATCATCATCATCAACAGCAAAATGTTATATATAATTTGTCAAAAACAAAACATATACAACCAGAAGCTAGCTCTGTAGTTGAAAACTGTACAGTATAACAAATCGCGGAGTTCATTGTGCTAAATTACAGACTACCTTTGAATTTTATGCGAATCACACACCAAACACAAATGACCAATATGCCTAAAAAATGGTTGAAAGATGATTAGAAAAGACGAGGTTGAAAAGAATTAGGAAAAAAAAAAGAGGTTGAAAACACCAGGTAATAGAGGAGCACCTAATAAACACATTGTTAGTTTCTGAATCTTAGATCCATTGAGAGGTTAACTGAAGATGGAATAAAAGCACGAATAAACCTCCGAGATGGGGCTCTTCTGTTGTAGTGTTCTTTCCTGCTTTTGGTTCTCCTGGTTCCAGTAACTTTAACAGAACGTGAAGACAATGGATTAAATATCGACGATCTAAATGAAGAACCAGCAGCACCAAATGAGATTTGGCCATTATGTGAGTTATCAAGAGGATTTCCTACTGCTGCATCCTGGTGGGGAGGTGGAAATTTTTCACTTTTACTTTTACCTATCGCTTGTGTCACCACTCTCCACCTCTAAATATCATATCAAATGAACGTAGTAAACAAACAAGAACATAATTATGGTTAGAATAAGAAAGATCGTGGCATATGACAACTGATATTTGTTTATACACATGTGCATGCATAAAAAAGATATTTCCACTTACATCTAAGCTTGTTTCAAGTTCCGCATTGGCTTCTGGAGCAGGGGTGGCCCTACTAATCTCATCACGTGGTACTTTTCTGGCGCCATCTACAGCCTGAGCTTTCCCACTCAATTCTCTTTGCCTGTATATAAAACATAAAAGCCCATTACTTCGACTTAGCAGCACTGTGCAATGTCGCTAGACTGTGTAAGTGAAGGCATGCCAAAAAAACCTTTTAGCTTCTTCATCTCTTCGCTTCACATCTAATTCTTTGCTGGGAGGATATTTCGGTAGAGATGACGGCTCACAAGCATAAGGTTCAGTAGAGAAAAACTGTATCCATGGAAACGCACCACATTAATTATTGTGGATATATCGATCTACAAGTCCACAACTGCAGTGACAGGACGACAAGTTACACAAAATTCTAGCTTCCAAAGATCAACTAATATGTGACTTAGGTAAAAGATCAACTACAATGTGGTTTTTCATTTCTCACCATATTGTGCTACATAGAAATTTCCTTATTAAGTTTTTCAATTAAAAGGCTGACAATATATCTGGTTCTCTCTTTTTTTCCCCAAGCTCCCTGCGCGGTGTTATGAGTGGAGATAGTTCTGCAAAGCTCCAAACTGACAAAGGTTTCTAGCATTGGTAGGGTAAATGCAGCATCACTCATGGCCTAGTTAACTTAATATGCATGGACCACACTGTGTTATGTAGCTTGATATAACAGTCAGCATCTAAACTACTGCACATCTTAGTTTGAAGTTTATGCTCACCGAAATCAATTAAGAGTTATGCCATCATATTGTATTCTATTATCTTTAAGTCCACAGAAAAACAAGATTAGCCGGTAAATTTATAATGAGTTGGGGAACATATATAAAAATACTATCTTGTGCAGAGTAAATGTGGGCAGCTACTGAAAAGTACTCACTTCACTGTTCAAAGCGGTTGTAGCAGAGCCACGCTCACCAGGGTTAATAGCCAAAAGAGTTTCAATTAAAGAGAGAGAAGAAGGTGGAAAATCCTTGAAGGCCTCTGCTGTGCAACGTTTGTATGGATGCTGTGGCTTAAAAAGCGTTGCCTTTGGCAATCGTGATTTCTTCCAATACTCCTCAGATGGAGAACCGCATAACTTGAATATCTTGTGCAATTGCTCCACCTAACAAGCAATGAATTTGTAAATGAAGAGGGCGATCAAAACATTGTAAATTTTGTAACAAACAAAATAACCGAAACATCAATTAATGAGGCCTTGGATTAAGTTGATAGAAACTATAAATTACACATTTTCAGCGGACCATTTGTTATCTCCAGGTCAGGAATTTTTTTTACATAAAGGCTCAAGGAACAAATTTGTATTCGGCATCTCAGCCCGGAATGGTGATAGTAGGACAGTTGACAGAGATCAGAAGTCTGAAGGCCAAATTATTATATAAACTTGCATAAATAACGATGCATAACTAGTCCCGATGAAAGCCCCCCCCCCCCAATGACCAGTCACAACTAAATATTGCTTCGGCCATCAGAAAGAGAACTATTAAACAATACCTCCGTCCGTCCTGGCATAATTGGCTTCCCAGCAAGCAACTCTCCCAGAATGCATCCAGCACTCCAAAGGTCTACGCCAATACCATAATGAGTGGCACCAAGAAGAAGCTCCGGTGGCCGGTACCATAGTGTAACAACACGACTCGTCATGGGCTGCCTTTTTCCAGGATCATAAAAAGTAGCAAGACCAAAATCAGCAATTTTCAAATTCCCTTCATTGTCGATAAGCAAATTGGAGCATTTTATATCACGATGCAGCACACCATTATTGTGGCAATGCTCAAGCCCAGACAACAATTGCTTCATGAAGCACTTAACCTGCCAGGAAAAAATTGTAAAATGATTCAGCATCTCAAAAGTTATTATACTGAAGGGTATGAAACAACGGAGTTCCCCCAATAGGCTCTGTATTTTTTGAAATTATAATTATGCATCAAAGGAAAACATCAGGTCCAAAATATGTAGCATGGAAAATAATATGACATGTATTTAAAAGGATCGCCAGATTCAATATATAGTTTTCATTTGATCTGCTTGCACAAATTTCAACTCTAAAGTTCAAGCATTTGTTTGTGTTATAGAGCCTAGAAATCTTTTGCATAACATGCAGAATGCAAATAGATCTACGCACTAAGATGGAGTACTTGTTGATTGGCAGATATGCATCAAGAAATATAGTGGCACGTATATAGCATGTTACTCAACTAATGTTACAAGATATGAACATCATCCAAATTAAAGAAATCCTAATCTGCATTGTTTGTTTGTAACGGAACTTGCAATATATATGTAGAAGACACAGAAAATCCACTACTATCACTAAGAATATTTGAAAGTACAAAAAAGCATTGAATACTTGAAATACTACTCACTGAGCCAATGTAAACATGATACTAATCAAAAGTAGAAGACATTTTGTCCAAAAAAACCAGAAGATATATAAAGCATAGGAGTCACATTATTAGATGCAAAAGCAAGACTGCAAGAGTCTTTCCTCGATTTGTATTTTGTAATAATACTTATAATAAGCAGAATGTGATGACATTACCTAGATAAGGGTACATGTTTAAAAACATCCAAGTTCAGAGCTATAGAGGAACATAATGGAGTAAATAAACAATACTACAACCCTTCTAATTATTGTAACACAAGCATAGACATGATTAGATCTATCTCTTCATTAACACGTCATTTTTCTTGTATGCATCTTAATTGTTTTATTTTTCCAAATAATATGTCCTAAATGATAAGTACCAATGTCCATCTTCAAACACAGATAATACAGTTTACATGCTTTCAGAAGTAATTTAAGTACTTCACAGTTCAAAGAATTCACCTCAAGCAGACCAATCTAAAATAACACTCACTAAAAATGCAATTATAAGATAATGAATTTCAACAATCACCTGTGGTTCCGAAAATTTGATGTCCTGAATGGCAGCAAGACCAGCTAGATCATGATCCAAGTACTCGAAAACAAGATAAAGACTACTAGACATTCTCGAAGTAACCAAGCCTTCAAGCTTAATCACATTAGGATGATCCAGCTTCTTCAGTACAAGAATCTCTCTAGCCATAAACTTGATACTCTCCGGTTCTAAATTATCAAACCTAACCTTCTTCAATGCAACTATTTTCCCAGTAATCAAATCTCTTGCTTTATATACATTGCTATATGTACCTTGCCCTATCTAATCACACCACACAAAAATTAAAACATGACCAAAATAATCAAATTGACAATTTTTTTCGACATGATGACTTTTGCATTATAATCTCGATATATGAATAAAATTCTCATAAACTAACCTTATCAAGTTTCTCAAAAGTATTAGCACGGCGAGGAGTCCAATCTTTAATGGCATCTCCGGCGACTTCATTCAACCAAGAAGGCCACCCATGACCAGTTTTCACCCTAAATTCCGACAAAGGTCGGAGTTTTTCCGTCGCCGGCAACTCTCCGGCAGCTTTTTTCCGGCTACTCTGTTTTTCTACCTTCTTTTCAGTCTTTTCTTGACCGGGATTTTTCTTTTTTGAGCTTTTCCGGCGAGACCCATCTCCGGTTACTCTCTTACCAAGTACACAACCCATAAATTTAGCTGCCCATTTCAAAATCTTGAAATTTTTTGCCCCAACAATCACTTAATTTAGCTCCAAAAGCCACTTATTATCTAAAATATATACTTACACCTATACATACAAGTGTATAAATGTCTTGCTGAGGTGGGGAACAAAGCTGAGCAGATTGAATCTGTGTGTGTGATTTTGTTTTTGTTTGAATCTGAGCTGAGATTTTGTAGAATTAAAGATGAAAAAATAATAAAGATTGAATTTTTATTATTTTTTGATGATTTTTAGTTTATTTTAGCATGCCATCACATCATTTACTGGTAGTAACATCTGTACTTTTGTACACTAGTGGAGTGTTTGATTAAAAGTCAAAATGTGTTTATTGTCTATCTTTTTCTTTGCTTTTTGGTTCTTAGAACTTTTATGCTCATAAATTCTTCTTTTTTTACAGGTCATGGCAGGACTAATTTGACAATGGGTACGTACTAAGTCTAAACGAGCAAAACTCTCCGTAAGTTACTCGAACTCCACTCGTAAAAAATTTGAATTTGGCTTAAAAAATAATCGATCCGAGCTCGTGTTCGAGCTTTTCGAAATTTAAACCAATCTGAGCTTGAACTTCAAATTATTCGGCTTGTAAGGTTTGTGAGCCTTATCGAGCCTTTATTATTTTTATTTTTTTATTATAAATATATTTTTATATAAATATTTAATATTTTTTAATATATTATTTATTTATTATCGAGTCGAACTTGAGCCAAACTTGAGTCGAACTGATCATATTTCGGATTTTTGTTAATATTTAGTGAATTAATTCGAAATTTCGAGCCGAACTCGAACCTACCGAAACTTTTACGAGCCGAGCTGCGAGCTTGAAATTAAAGATTCGATCGAGTTCATGCTCGAACTCGAGTCCAAACTATTTTGCTCGAGCCGAGCTTAGCATTATTCGGTTCGACTCGGCTCGATTACACACTACGTACATTCAGCAAAAGGATTAATAGAGGTGGCCAGCTTGCTAGAGAGCAACTCTTGTTTATAACATGTCAAAAAAATTCAATTTTTTGTATATAAATCTATAAAATATGCTAAATGTATGATGTTAAGATGACAAAAATTAATTTTGACCAAAAACCAGCATAGATACATATATAATATTAACCTAAAATTCGTGTGATGCACAAATTATTTTTAAAGTTACATATTTTTTTTGAATTTAATTTGAATTAAAATATTTAAGTTATGAAACTTATTTATCTGAAATTCTAATAATATGATTTGATAATACTTATTAATATACACATAGGAGTATAAGTTAGTGATATTACAATTTTAAAAAATAATGTAATGATTTTAATATATATATTTATTGATATTTATAGGTGGGTTTGATAAGTGGAATTTATATCTACTTGGAACGCTTCATTATAAGCTTAAGTTGGTGTTTAGGACTCAAGTTGTCAGTATTTTTTTTATGTGTTTTTGCATCTCAGGCACTAGTTGGAGGAAGAATGGAGCTTTTATTGAATGTATGCCGAAAAGAGCCGAGAATATGAAGTCAATGCCATTCCCAAATTGTAGAGGATCTTGTTAGTTTCGCGTGGACTATTGGATCGTCGAAATCGGACGAACAGAACTCAATCTGCAATCAAAACAAGAAAAAGAGCCAAAATCCAGTAGCATGGCGTGCCCGCGCTGGAATGCGGGGCAGCCGCGCCAGACTTCCAGAAATAGCGTGCGGCCGCGCTGGTATGCAGGGCGGTCGCGCTGGTCCGTTCAGCTAGATTCTTGATTCGAGTCCGTTTTGGAGATTTGGAAGCTCAGTTCGATCCTAATCCTATATTTACCCTAAATAAGACGTTTTTAATAACGAGGAGACCAAGGAGAGCAAAAAGAAGACCTAGAGAGCACGAGACGGCTATGGAGAAGAAACCTTTTGTATTCTTCAATATAGTTGATACTTCGGATGCTTGTTTTCGATTTGTCTTGAACCCTAGTACTCTTATATTGTTTTATATCATGCTTTCATTGGAACCCATGGTGACGATAAGTTCGGTTATGAACTAATCGTTATCGTGGGGTTCCAACGGATTTACTTATGGATTTCTATAGTTAATTTGTTTCAATACCTTAGTGTGTGGTGATTGATTGATATCCTATTATTTTTTATGGTTATTCGTCTTATGTGCGTAGCTAACATATAAGATAGCGTGTTAATCTCTATTGAAACGACAATGAATATAGAGGTTTAGAACTTGTCATGCTAGCATAGGTTCATGTATAATTATTATGCATGATTCGTAGGTAATTTTAACCATCCTACTTGCCATATTTAATCACGATAGATAACTTGCGCATTAAACCTTTATGTTGTCAAATTCTATAGACATATATGGTCTCAACATAATTGGTGTCTATTGAGTTTCCATCTCTTTTGTGAATGTCTGGTAGTAGGGTATTCGTGCAACGAAAGTTGGCGTTTACTAGTTTCGTGTTATCTGATTAGTTGTCATCACCATCACATGTTAAGGTTAAGAACAATGACTTTGAATGAAGTATTTAATGAAGTTAGAATCTCATGTTTGTCTCATATAGTTGATCCAATAACTTTTAATCTCTTAGTTAATGTTAATTAGTATAATCTCTTAGTTAAATTAAAACTCAATTTGTTATTTGTCGTAGCAGTAAGTGATAACCATACATTGTTGGATAAGAGCATAATCTAAACTTAACCTAAACCAGTCTATGTGGGAATGAATCTGATTTATATTTTATACTACTTGCGAACGCTTATACTTGCGTGTAATTTTAACGCGTGTTTTCGCCCTAATAGGGTTAACGAAAAATTAATATATTAAATTAAAATGTAAATTTTAGGTGAGATCAATAGTATAAGAATTGTCATTAATCTGTTAACCGACCAAATCCAACTAACTATATTCAAATTTATGTTAGTTTAATATGTTTAAACCTGAATCAATGGTAAAAGTTTATGTGTCAATGGCAAAAAAATTATATTAGCTTGAGACCCCTTATATCAACCAAATCCAACTAATTATACTTACTATTTTGTTTAATTTTATTTTAACCCGGGGTTATTATTATTTTATTTTAGACCGAATGGATAATATGTATTATTTTGTTTTAATTTGATGACATTATATCGACTTCACGAATTTCCTTTCAAATTTATATTTTGTTATAGTCCGGTCCAATAATATAATATTTTTAGCGGGATCAATAATATTTTTTATTTAATTTTAGCCCGATTCTTCAAATCCACCTAACTATGTGTGGTTTTTTTAATTTTTTATTTAAAATTGGATTAATAGTATAATTTTGTTTAGCCCGACCGGGTGAATTTTTATATATTATTTTATTTTAACGAAAACCATTAGACATATTATAATTCTGTTATGAATATAATATTTATCTATTTATGAGAGTTTTATTTTAAATATTACTATAATTACGGCGACCATAAAGAATACCAACTAAACTTTCATTGTTTTGTTTTTAATATAAATAGTCTAAAACCCGTGCGATGCACATATTGTTTTTTAATATTTTATCATTTTTTGATTTTAATTTGAAATCAAATTTTTAAGAGTTGAAATTGATTTATTTAAAATTTTAATTAATATGATTTGATAATAACTATACATATAAACGCACATTTATAAGTTAATGATATTTTTGAAAATGTGGTATTTTAGTTTAAAAAAATAATATTAATGATCGAAGGATATAGCTTAATTGATATTTATAGGTGTGTTTATAAAAGATAATTATATTTTAGTTAAAAGATAAATTTGGCTGAGATTAATAACATGCGAATTATCTTTGCATTTAATTTAGCTTTGTTTTAGCACAAATCCATTTTATACATTTTTTTCGTATTAGCCTAAAGCCTGTTACATCGACTAAATTCGACTAATTATATTCAGATTTATTTTAGTTTAATTTGTTTAAATATGAATCAATGGTATATTTTATATGTTAGCCCAAATTAAAGTACATACAATTTTATTTTAGCTAGTCTAAATATTTTCTGATTTTAGTTTTGCTTTATTCTTGATCAATTATATAAATATTTTTTAATCCAGATAAATAATATACATTATTATGTTTTAGTCTTACGCTATTATACTGAATAAGGAATTATCTCTAATTTTATTTTAATAAAATAATCTGGATATTATAGAAATTAAAAAAGCCCGTAATTATTTAAACCTAAATATCGACTACCAAACGTCTAATTTTTCGGTTATTATGGGCGAATGTGTGTTATTCCACTCATTTTTAAACCTACATTTTATCTACCAAGGAATTAGGTAGACTTTAGTTTTATTTTAGTCCGAATTAATAGTATAATCGTTTTTTAGCTTGAATTTAATTTTGCTTTTAGCGCAGATCAATATTATACATGATTTTATTTGAGCCTTAGACCCGTTATATCAACCATATCTTTCTAATTATAAGTATTTACTTTATTTTTAATTTTATTTTAACCCGAAATGATTTTTTTTAATCCCAGGCCATTACACCTACAAAAGAATTATCTTTTAATTTGAATTTTGTTTTACACAGTTCAATAGTATAATTTTATGGGCTCAGTGCAATCCTATATATTCTTTGTTTTCGCCCGATACCATTATACATATTTAATTCTATTTATATTTATGTAAATATTTTGTGAATATTAATGTATTAATGAGTCTTTAATATTGTTATTCCTAGAAGACTAACAATGAGATTTACAGAAGGGGGGTTGAATGTAAATCTCAAAACTTTTTCAAGTTTTGAGCAGTTTATAAAGTTGTGTGTTCAAGAAGAACAAGTGTGTGAATTGCTTTAAGCTAATACAGACAGATATATATTCAAGCACAAATGTAAAGAACACAACAGACCTTAAAAACTTTTCTGGTGGATTTGTTGTTCCACCAGAGATGGTGTATTAGAAAATCTGTGTTCAACAATGTTGATCACAGCTGCATCCTAGTACAAACTAGATGAATTTTCTCTCAAGATATTTCTTAACAGCTCTGGAAAAATCTCTCTAATTACTAGCTTCTTCTTGGTTCATATATATTACCAAGTGTACAAGTGAAAAACAATATAAAATTACAATAGTAAAATAAGTTCTTCACTTGCTTCTTTTCCTGTTCACTCAAGTACTTTGTTGACTATTGCAACTTTGTACAAAAGAAGAACGGCTGCTTTTTCTGTTGATCCTGAAATTCGGCTACCACATCTCAGTTTTCTCTGTCAACCCACGTGCCTCTGCTTGTAGGTACAACTACCACTTATCAACGGCTGATTAGCAGAACATCCGTTGAAGCTTTCATCCGTTGATGACTTCATCCGTTGAAGGATGTTATCCGTTGAAGCTTTCATCCGTTGATGCTCTCATCCGTTGAAGGATGTTATCCGTTGAAGCTTTAGAGACATCCGTTGAAGCTTAGCTTCTCATCCGTTGAAGGTCTTTTAAGTCATCCGTTGATACCACTTCATTTATACAAAATTACAAGGCATGAAATATTTACAATTGGCCTTCCTATCTGCATATCATCTAGTAGTCAACATGACTCATAGTTTCTCTCAACTTCTAAGAATTACAATTTTAAATACAGAGACTGAAATATGCTACAATACTAGACTTATTTCTAAGTAAAGCTACACCATCAACGGATAGCCAAAGTGGTCTTATCCGTTGAGGCTACAGACACTAAATTTCTACTTAAGTGTTTTGTTAAACATATCATCAAACTAATGCACATATATTCCTAACAATCTCCCCCTATTTATGTCTATAAGAACTGTAGGCATAAATTCAGGGTTAACTTGATGATAACAAAACACTTAACAAATATTTGAATTGAAACTAAGTAGAAATATAAAAAGTGCTGCAAAAGTGTATGTACTAGGAGGTAATTGAAGATTTACAGTATTTCCAAGGGTGCTCCTCTAGCCTGAGCAAATCATCATTTTCTTCTTTGTTCCCTGGTTTTCTTTCCTAGCCCTTTGTCATTTCCCTCAATTTGGAGTTGGAGTTTTCTGAAGAATTCAGCTTCATCTTCATCACTGATATCCAACTTAGATTGCATTTCCTTGAGAGTTTCATTGCTGGCAATCTTGAGTTGGTCTTCAAGTCTGAAAAATCTTCTGACTCCTTTGTCATCTCTAAATTCCATCAACCAATGAGGTGATTTGTGAATTTTAGTTCCCCTTTCTTGTATGAGTAAGGTTCTGGGCAAAGCATTTGGTTCCCTCCAAGTCTTCCTTATGTTGGCAATCTTGTTGAGAATTTCAGTCTTGGCTGTTCTGGTAAAGCCAGAATCCTTTTTGATGGCTGAAAAGACTCTGATCAAGGTAGAGTAGCCTTCATTTAGAATCCTGTGGAGAGGCCATGTTCTTTCCCCAGCTCCTTTATATCTGAACACTAATCTTTCTGGTAACTGTCTGTAGGCAGCTATTCCCCTTACATCCTCCAGCTCATCCAGATAGAGTTCAATGTCTGAAATTTCTTTTATGTCACAAATGTGAACATAATCATCTTTAGAAATGGGTGACTTAGGCTTAGGTTTTTGTTTTTGAGTGAATTTCTTAGAGGTTGTGGGAGGTGTAGATTTTGGTTTTCTTTTCTGTTTCTTTGGTGGTGGAAGAGTGGTTAGAAAGGTAGGCAATGTGATGTTGTCCCAATCAATAGGTTCCTCTTTTGGAATGATTGGTTCACCATGGATATTTATAGAGGGATCAGTAACAAAAGGTTCAGGTATGGAAGGTAGTGGTTTAGATATAGATTTGGTATCTTCAGGGTTATCTTCACTCCTTCTGTGTGCCTTGGCCTTTCTTCTGTTTCCCTTCTGCCATTCCTCTCTTTCCTCCATATTTTCACCAAATATGCTCCCAAGAACCTCATCTAAGTTAGCAATCTTTTCTTCACCCCTGACTTCAATTCCTTTCATTTCTTTAACTTGGCTTGACTTTAGCTGTTTTTCAAGCTTTGCTTGTGCTCTTTTGTCAGCCTTTAATTGCTTGGCTTCTTCTTTCTTAGCTATTGAGAATTTGGGATGTCCTTGCATCACATATATGCTCTTTCCCTCTCTAATGATAATAGCTCTATTTCTCCTTACAGCCTCATCCATGGACTTTTTGAGATAGGCAATACTCCTGCCTAAGATCTTGTTCTCATCATCTTTTGAAGGAGGAAAGTCCACTTCTTTTAAAGGATTCTTTGTTGAGTCCTTATTGGATCTTTCATTGGGCTTGAGGATTATAGCTTGTAGCTTTTTGGAAGAAGCTTCTCCATCCTTAAGACTCCCTACTGGCATGAGCTCCATGTTGATTGGTTCAATCTTTGTGCTAAATTTCACAGATGTTGATTTATTTTGTGTAGAACCAAACACCAATTGCAACCTTTCATCAATTCTCCTCCATTGTTCTTTCATTTGTATTTCAGCTGCTGCTAGCTGAATCAAATCAATTCCATCAGATTTTCCCTTGATTTGAATGATTGGAGAGGTAGTGATGGCAGGAACTAGCACTTTAGATATTTGAATCTTTGTAGAGGGCTCTCCTTCCCCTTCCCTTTTATTCTCCCCCTTTTTGTTATCATCAAGGAGAGGGGTCAAGCCTTGTGCTTTTGCCAGCTGCATTAGGAGATTGGTTTGAGATTGTTGGTTGAGAAGAAGGGTGGCCACAGAATCTTCAATTCCTTGAACTCTGTCTTCCAACTTGGCCAGCCTTTGTTCAGTAACTGATTCCTTTTTCAATCTCGAAACCAAGTCCTGCAAAGTACCATAGGGCATGACTGAATCCAATTTTTCTGAAGTGAAGGATTTCAAGTCAGCAATATCTTTCCTGAGATCATTTAGACTCATATCTTGCTTTACTTTCTGCAACTTCATGAGATGCAGTGAGTCCAGGTGAGCTTGGAGGATAGCCTTGATATTTGCATTTGAAGTGTTCTGAATGGCCTGTTGAATAGTGATGATTTGTTTGACCAGGTGGACATTGAATTCACCTGTTCTATGCTCCTTAGTCAGGGCCCATTCAGGTAGATTAGGAATGGAACTAGGGTCTTCATCTCCCCCTATGTTCATGCTTCCATCAGAAGAAATAGAGTCATCATCATCAGAATTTACTCCAAATTCCTCAGATGGCTCACCAGCTGTAGAAGGCATCCTGTTAATAGCAGCTTTATCCCTTTGAAGAGATTCTGTTGAGTGCACTAGATGTAGTGTCCTCTCTGCCTCCTCATTGCCCTGAGCAGCCAACAGTTGATAGGCTGTCACAGGATGAGTAAAAGTGTCAGCATCCAAGGAAATGTTATCAATTACAGCTTTGTAATGTTGCTGAAATTGTCTTTCCTTTTCAGCATCATCCACAATCATTGAATCATGAGCAATGGCTGGTTCCACCCTTGTATCAACTGTACCTGCTTTTCTCTCTTTTTCTCTATGTTCTTGCATCAGGGGCTCCCCCTGGCTCACACATCTCACTCCCTCACCTTCACCTTCTAAGGTGGTACTCCACTCACTGACTTTTGCCATGCTGGAAGAAATAGCATGCATTTTTGTGCTCTCAATCTCTCCTTTTGCCTGGGAGCAACCCAGCCTCTCACTCAAATTTTCACTCCCTGCCCTCAATCCTAAAAGTGATTGCACAGTATTCATGTCTTCTACACTTGGAATCATTTCAGTTATTTGTGTAGAGACTATCAACGGATGTGGAATATCCGTTGAAGTTGAAACTGTTGTTATCAACGGATAACTGCTGTTAAGCTTATCCGTTGAAGAGCAACCACTTGTCAACGGATGAGTGATATCCATTGAAGAAGGAAAAGAAGATGAAATTGAAAGTGATATAACTGTTGAATCTGTATAGATTGATTTGATATGTGTTGATACAGATCCTTCAATTATATCTGAAAGAATTTGCGGGTGATCCAACAAATCATCTAAAAGATGATGATCACCTGTATTTGAGTGGGGCTCCTCCCTGAGTTGTAAAGAGGGAGAATCAGGAATTGATGGGAATAGCATATCCACATCCAGAGATGGTGAAGAAGTATTTGGTGATTGATGTGTAGTTATTGTGAGAGAATGGGGCTGTGACTCCACATTTATTGGAGTCACATCAAACTGAGTTTGAGAAGGCACAGAGACAGATGGATGTATCTGTGCAGTGTGTGCACCCTGTGTAGAAGATTGGGTTCTAGCCTTCTTTCTTCTAATAAAGGCTTTTGTAGGTGAGTGTTTGGCTTTAGTGTCCCTCCCTCTTTTGTTCTGTGTTCCTGGATGGGAACTCTTTTCAATAGTAACATCCTTTTGGGAGGATGCTACTAGGGATGTGCTAAAAACCTTTTCAACCACCACAGCTTTTTGAGAAACTGGGGCTTGGCTAGCTTGGGAAGCACTCAACTCTCCTTCCTTATCCTGGGGGTTTCTTTGATGTTCACCCCTCCCCTCACCACTCACACCCTGTTCACTTCCCTCAGGGTTAATGGTTGTTGTTACAACTGTTGTCTTTTGAGAAACAACAGAGGTGGTTTTCTTTGTCTTGGATTTTGAAAGTTTAGATTTGGTGACCTTGGTAGAAATCTGTTGGGGCATTGACACAGATTTCATGGCCACACTAGAAGATAAAGAAATAGAGGGGTTGGAAGAAGTAGGAGTTGTAGAAGCAATTACCTCACCTACCTGGGGTGCATTCATGATTGGTAAATATACCAATTGCACACTGCTGTTAAGATCCATTCTCTTCAAGTCTGCAAGAACTCTTTTCTCTTGTGCCCAGCACTTGAGTTTATTATTCTCATTGATTATGACTAAACCTTCAGCAACATGGTTAGCCAATAACATAAAGAATCTAGCATAATAGATGTTATTAGATCTATTAGCTTTGTTACCTAATCTAGTACCTAATTCTAGCATCACATAGTTGCTAAAGTTAAAGTACCTATCAGAAACAAGCATATAGAACATGTTAACAAGAGATGAAGTTATGGCATCAAAATTACTAATTTTCCCAGAGAAAACCTTTATGAAGGCATCCCCAAGAAAACTCCATTCTTTCCTAAGGCCTTTTCGTCTAATACCCCCTAAATTAGCAGAGTTAAGAGAGTAACCTATGGAATCTAACATGCTGGATACATCACTATCAGTGTGTGGTGTCATGGCATTGTTCTCAGGTAATTTAAAACATGCTTGTAAGTCATCACAGTTAATACAGTGATTTTTACCTTTGAGAGTGAAGGAGATAGTCATATCCATGGAGTTGAACTCAGCAGTTGTCCAAATCTCCTCAACTACTTCACAGAAAATCGTTGGGGCTTCCAGCATTGCATAGCTAAGTTTACAGTTTTTGATGAAGTCCATCATTTTGTGATAATCTGAGTGGGCTTCATTCTTCTCTACCAGAGCTATGAAATTATTCTTCTCGTAGATGAACCCAGATTGAGACATAATCTTCACGACTGGTGCCATTGTTGTGAGTAGAAATTGCAGAGAATAACTTGAGGGTTTTGCAGAGAGAAAATGGTAAATGCTTGAAATTCTAAGAAAGCGTAAAGTAATAATGAACAATCAGAAGGGCTTATATGCTTTCAAAGAAAAAAAAATAAATAAAGGATTAATCAATAAATAGGTGTTAGTGAATTTCAGCCGTTTAAGAATAAACTGTAAGTATTCTAATAACTACCTTTAAAACCAATACATACAGATGTATGTATGGTATCAACGGTTAAGAAAATAGAATCAACGGCTGTGAAACACCTCAAACGTCTGATGTGACATTTCAACGGATAATGTAAATTGTCATCCGTTGAAAGGTACTTCAGCTTTATCCGTTGACGGATAAAAGTTCCAGAGATATACTTGTCTTTCAACGGATAATGAATATCCGTTGATAGAGCAATTTTGACTTTCAACGGATAGGGAACATCCGTTGATGGAATAAACTTTGTTAAAAGTCAAATTTGTTCTAGCAACTAATATATTTCAGGCTCCACATCAAATTGCAAAGAAGACATGAATTTTAAGAGTAATTAAGCATACCTAGCTCACTTACCAATCTTGTGAATGTTGATTCATCAAGTGGCTTGGTAAATATGTCAGCAATTTGTTGTTCACTTGGAACAAAATGTAGTTCCACTGTACCATTCATGACATGCTCCCTGATGAAGTGGTACTTAATATCAATGTGCTTGGTCCTTGAGTGCTGCACAGGATTCTCGGTTATGGCTATGGCACTTGTGTTGTCACAAAAGATAGGTATTCTATCAACATGAAGTCCATAATCAAGGAGTTGATTCCTCATCCATAACATTTGAGAACAGCAACTTCCAGCAGCAATGTATTCAGCCTCAGCTGTAGAAGTAGAGACTGAATTTTGCTTTTTGCTAAACCATGATACAAGCTTGTTTCCCAGGAATTGACAGGAGCCTGTTGTACTTTTCCTGTCTATTTTGCAACCTGCATAGTCTGCATCTGAATAACCAATTAGATCAAAGTCAGATTCTCTAGGATACCAAATTCCTAAATTTGGTGTACCCTTGAGATATCTGAAAATTCTCTTGATAGCAATTAAGTGAGACTCCCTAGGATCAGCTTGAAATCTTGCACACAGACATGTAGCAAACATTATATCTGGTCTGCTAGCAGTTAAATATAAAAGTGAACCAACCATGCCTCTATAACTTGTAATGTCCACAGACCTTTCAGTCTTATTTAATTCAAGTTTGGTGGCAGTGGCCATGGGAGTTTTTGCAGATGAACATTCCATTAAGTCAAACTTCTTTAAAAGATCATGAATATATTTAGTTTGACTAATGAAAATTCCATTACTAACTTGTTTAATTTGTAAACCAAGAAAATAGGTTAGTTCTCCCATTAGGCTCATTTCATAATTACTTTGCATTAGCTTAGCAAACTTCTTACAAAGATTATTATCTTTAGAACCAAATATTATGTCATCTACATAAATTTGAACAAGTATACTAGAGCCATTAACATTTCTAAAGAAGAGAGTTTTATCAACAGTACCTCTAGTGAAGTGATTCTCCAAAAGAAATTTTGATAATGTTTCATACCAGGCTCTAGGTGCTTGCTTCAGTCCATAGAGTGCTTTCAACAGATAATACACATAGTCTGGAAAATTTGGATCTTCAAATCCTGGAGGTTGACTTACATAGACTTCTTCCTCTAATTTCCCATTTAGAAATGCACTCTTGACATCCATTTGATAGACTTTGAAATTGGCATGGGCTGCATAGGCTAGAAAGATTCTGATAGCTTCAAGTCTTGCAACAGGAGCATATGTCTCATCAAAATCTATTCCCTCTTGCTGAGAATAGCCTTTAGCAACCAATCTGGCTTTGTTCCTTATGATAATGCCATTTTCATCCATCTTATTTCTGAATACCCATTTTGTATCAATAGGACTCTTGTTCTTTGGTTTGGATACCAGCTTCCAAACTTGGTTTCTCTCAAATTGGTTTAGCTCTTCCTGCATAGCTAATATCCAATCTGGATCCAATAAGGCTTCTTCCACTTTCTTAGGTTCCTCCTGAGATAGAAAACTACTATACAGACATTCATCTTGAGTAGCTCTTCTTGTTTGCACTTTAGATGATGCATCACCAATGATCAGTTCAAAGGGATGATTCTTGGTCCATTTCCTTTGAGGTGGAAGATGAGCTCTAGATGAGGTGATCTCAGTATTGTCATGATGTGAGATAGAGTTTTGATTAGTTGAAACTCCCCCTGAGTTGTTGGTCCTTTGCAGGGAACTTGGAGTTCCATCAATTAATGATGTAAATTGATTATCAGTTGATGAGCTATGATCAACGGATGCTTCATTAAGTACTTCAACGGATGATGCACAATGTCTTTCAACGGATGCTGAATTTTGTGCATTATCCAGGAGCAAATTTTGTATTCCTTTTGAAGTGTCGTCTCCATCAATCTCTTCTTCACTATCATCACAATATATTTCAATATTGTCAAATTTGAGTCTCTCATAATGTTCCTCATCTGTTAGTCCATCAATCTTTTTATCATCAAACACAACATGCACAGATTCCATAACAATGTTGGTTCTTAGATTGTAGACCCTATAAGATTTTCCAGCTGAATAACCAACAAATATTCCTTCATCAGCCTTTGCATCAAACTTCCCTTTATGGTCAGATTGATTCCTTAGTATAAAACATTTACATCCAAAGACATGAAGAAAGTTTAGAGTTGGTTTTCTTTTCTTGAACAACTGATAAGGAGTCATGCCTTTAGCTTGATTGATCAGAGAAATATTTTGAGTGAAACAGGCACAATTAACAGCTTCAGCCCAAAAATATGTTGGTAACTTTGATTCTTCAAGCATTGTTCTGGCAGCCTCAATTAAAGATCTGTTCTTTCTTTCAACTACCCCATTTTGCTGAGGTGTTCTTGGAGCTGAGAACTCATGCATGATTCCATTTTCTTCACAGAACAGCCTTAATGTCAAATTCTTGAACTCAGTTCCATTGTCACTCCTGATGTTTCTTACTTTCAAGTCAGGATGATTATTGACTTGCCTGATGTGATTGATAATGATTTCACTTGCCTCATCCTTTGATCCAAGAAAATAGACCCATGAGAACTTTGAGAAATCATCTACAATCACTAGGCAATATCTTTTTCTTGCTATTGACAATACATTGACTGGTCCAAACAAATCCATATGTAGCAGCTGTAATGGTTCATCAATTGTTGTTTCAAGCTTCTTCTGAAATGATGCTTTCCTTTGTTTGCCTTTCTGACAAGCATCACACAGACCATCCCTTGAGAATTCAACAAGAGGAATTCCTCTTACTAAGTCCTTTTTGACTAGTTCATTCATTGTCTTGAAATTCAAATGGGATAGCTTCTTGTGCCATAGCCAACTCTCAACTGAACTTGCTTTGCTGAAAAGACAAGTAATAGATTCTGCATCTGTAGAGTTGAAGTCAGCTAAGTACACATTTCCTTTTCTAACTCCAGTTAGAACCACTTTGTTGTCTTTCTTACTAGTGACAACACAGGCTTCAGAATTGAAGGAAACTGTATTCCCTCTATCACATAGTTGACTGATACTCAGTAAGTTGTGCTTGAGACCATCAACTAATGCAACTTCTTCAATGATGACATTCCTTGTTGAAATCAAGCCATATCCCATAGTAAACCCTTTGCTGTCATCTCCAAAGGTTATGCTGGGGCCAGCTCTCTCTTTAAACTCTGTGAGCAGGGAGAAATCTCCAGTCATGTGTCTTGAACAGCCACTGTCCAAGTACCATAGATTTCTTCTATTTTCCTGCACACCACAAAATCAATCAATTTGATTTTGGTACCCAAGTTTCCTTGGGTCCATTCTTGTTAGCCTTTCTCCTAGACTTCATTCCTCCTGCATCTTTAGACTTAGGTGAGTTTGAGTCAACCTTGGTCTTAGATGTGGTTGGTTGAGGTGTAGGGTTAGTCACAACATTATCCAGCACATTTATAGTATTATTAGGCATGGATTGTGCATACATGTTATTCCACATTGGCATATTGTATGGCAATTGAGGCATACTGAATGCAGCAAGATAAGAATTGTTAAAATATGGCATGTTTGCAAAATGTGCATAAGGATTTTGTTGAGACATAACAGGCAGAGCATGTAGAGGTGATACAGACATGTTAGGCATGGAAGAGGGTACAGTTATGGGAGATTTCTTAATAGATTTACAGTTAGCAGATAGATGATTAACACTACTACAATGCACACAGCTTTTTCTAGGAGCATACTTGTCAGGTGTGTAATTGTTATGTTTGTTAACTCCTACCTTCCCATTTCTGTTGGATTTCCTTTTGGATTCCTTTTTATCCTCAACTATCTTGAGCCTATTGTTTAACTGTTCTAAGGTCATGTGCCCTACATTCACCTTTCTGACATCTTTGGATGTGCTTGCTCCTTCTTTGACAAAGTTCTTTGAAGTTGAACCAAACTTTTTGTTGAGTTTCTTTAGATTTTCTCTTTTAGAAACATCTGCCTGTTTTAATTGAGGAACCTTCAACGGATGTTCCTTTTCTTCCTTCAACGGATAACTTTCATCATCCGTTGATTCCACATCCGTTGACAGTCCATCAATTAATTCCAGTTTCTTTTTATTTTTATCCCAGGCAGTTTCACAGAATGATTCAATTCCTTGGACTTTGGCAATTTGAGCACTTACATCCCTAGATGTTTTCCAGGCTTTAATCACCTCTTGCTCTTTCTCTAATTGATTGGAAAGTATTTCTACTTTCTTAATAGATTCAGCTAGTTCATTTTCAACAGATACACAATGCAGCTTAGTCTTTTCTAGGTCAATTAACTTATCTTCTAACACAGCATTTCTATTACTTAAAAACAGATTGTTCTCTTTAATCCTACTATTTTCTTTAGCAAGAGATTTAAGAGATACACGCAAATGATACAGTTCAGTAGACATGTCATTAAAAGCATCATTGCACTCTTCTTTAGTAAGCTGTGTTATATCAGTAGTAATTACCTGGTTGCTTGATGAACTAACTTCATTCTCCTCAGAATCAGCCATGAGAGCCAAGTTAACATATTCCATGTCTTCATCCTCTTCTTCTCCATCAGCTGCCCAGTCTCTTTCTTGAGTAATGAAAGCCCTTTCCTTCTGTTTGAGCAGATCAAAATATTTCTTTTTGTAATCTACTTGATCAAACTTCTTCTTTTCAGAGGTTGGCTTTCTGCACTCACTTGCAAAGTGTCCACTCATACCACAATTAAAACACTTGAACTTGGATTTGTCCACCATGTTCTTATGGGGTTTAGTGGCTCTAGTGTTTTTCCTGAACTTCATCTTTGCAAATCTCCTGGACAGAAATGCAAGATGCTCATCAATACCATCAGAGTCATCTTGACTGGAGTTGTCTTCATTTTCAGCAACTTGCCCTTTACCCTTGTCTGATTCTGGATTTCTTACACCATCTTTGGAGCTTGATGTAGATCTCACAGTTTCTTTTCTGCATTCTTTCTCATTTTCAGCTACCAATGCAACTGAACCTCCTTTCTTTCTCCCCCTCTCCAATACCTCATCCTGTTCCAACTCTAGTTCATAAGTCTTCAAGATTCCATATAATCTTTCAAGAGTAAAGTCCTTATAATCTTGAGAGTTTCTTAAGGAAACAGTCATGGGTTTCCATTCCTTTGGTAAGGATCTCAAAAATTTAAGATTTGAATCCTTCACCTGGTACACTCTACCATACAGCTTCAGTCCATTCAACAGTTTTTGGAATCTATTGAATGTGTCATTTAAAGATTCATTTTCTTCAAAATGAAAGTGCTCATACTGTTGAATGAGAAGCTGCATTTTGTTCTCTCTTACTTGTTCTGTACCTTCACACAGCAGCTGAACTGTGTCCCAAACCTCTTTGGCAGTTGAACAATTTATCACATTATCAAACATATCCTTGTCAAGACCATTAAACAAAATGTTCATAGCCTTCTTATCCTTGTGGACTTCTTCTGTGTCTTCCATTGTCCATTCTGCTCTAGGTTTTGGAATGGATTGACCAACAGCAATTGTGGCCGTAGCAACTGTGGCTACTTTGTGGGGAATGTGAGGACCATTCACAATGCAGTTGACATAACCTTCATCTTGGGAGAGTAGATGAAGGTGCATTTTCACCTTCCAGTGGTGATAACTGTCTTTGTCAAGAACTGGGATCTTTACTCCAATATCCTTCTTACTCATCTTTGTTAGATTCCAAGATCTTTAAACTCTTTGTGTGTCAAGAGCCTGCTCTGATACCAATTGTTATTCCTAGAAGACTAACAATGAGATTTACAGAAGGGGGGTTGAATGTAAATCTCAAAACTTTTTCAAGTTTTGAGCAGTTTATAAAGTTGTGTGTTCAAGAAGAACAAGTGTGTGAATTGCTTTAAGCTAATACAGACAGATATATATTCAAGCACAAATGTAAAGAACACAACAGACCTTAAAAACTTTTCTGGTGGATTTGTTGTTCCACCAGAGATGGTGTATTAGAAAATCTGTGTTCAACAATGTTGATCACAGCTGCATCCTAGTACAAACTAGATGAATTTTCTCTCAAGATATTTCTTAACAGCTCTGGAAAAATCTCTCTAATTACTAGCTTCTTCTTGGTTCATATATATTACCAAGTGTACAAGTGAAAAACAATATAAAATTACAATAGTAAAATAAGTTCTTCACTTGCTTCTTTTCCTGTTCACTCAAGTACTTTGTTGACTATTGCAACTTTGTACAAAAGAAGAACGGCTGCTTTTTCTGTTGATCCTGAAATTCGGCTACCACATCTCAGTTTTCTCTGTCAACCCACGTGCCTCTGCTTGTAGGTACAACTACCACTTATCAACGGCTGATTAGCAGAACATCCGTTGAAGCTTTCATCCGTTGATGACTTCATCCGTTGAAGGATGTTATCCGTTGAAGCTTTCATCCGTTGATGCTCTCATCCGTTGAAGGATGTTATCCGTTGAAGCTTTAGAGACATCCGTTGAAGCTTAGCTTCTCATCCGTTGAAGGTCTTTTAAGTCATCCGTTGATACCACTTCATTTATACAAAATTACAAGGCATGAAATATTTACAATTGGCCTTCCTATCTGCATATCATCTAGTAGTCAACATGACTCATAGTTTCTCTCAACTTCTAAGAATTACAATTTTAAATACAGAGACTGAAATATGCTACAATACTAGACTTATTTCTAAGTAAAGCTACACCATCAACGGATAGCCAAAGTGGTCTTATCCGTTGAGGCTACAGACACTAAATTTCTACTTAAGTGTTTTGTTAAACATATCATCAAACTAATGCACATATATTCCTAACAAATATACCTAACTATATTTATGTATTTATTTATTTTATTTGAACTCGGATCATTAGTATAATTTCATTTAAGTCCGGATGAATAATGTGTTTAGATTATAATTTTATTTATATATATATTAATGAGAGTGTTTTATTTTAACTTATAATTATAAAATTAGAGAATAATAAAAATTACATGTGACCAGAGGAACAAACGACTACCAACAAAATTTTCAATTTTTTGTCTTTGTCATCTTGTTTTATCTCAATAGTTTAATTAAATAATAATTAATTTGATTGATGTAGTAAATATTATTTTAGAATTTAATTAAATAATAAATAAATTAATAGAATATGTGACTTCAATATCATTTAAAATAAAAATATACTAATCTTTTAATATTATCCCTTAGTATAGATACTGTATATAATGATAACATGAAATTCACATCGCCAAAGCTCAACTTTCAAATTTTCCTACTCAATATAATGATTCAGTTCATAGCGTAGTAAAATAAGAATATAGTTACGTGTTTTTGAGATACTTTTAGTTGGTCAATCTATTTTTAATTTGTTTTTTTAGGTCGATTCTGTATTTACGGACCAACCTAGTTGTTGATTTAACGTCACAAAAACAGTGTTATAAGACCAATGATATTTATATTTTCTAAATATACTTAGTTTTAAAATTAGTTTTATAAAAATTAACTAAATAAGGGTAATAAGGTAAATTCGCCGTGTACCAAAAATAGGAGATAGATGATATTAAAATAAATCTGACAATTCGGATAGTCAGATTATTTTTGGGTTAGATTAATTTTATTTCAGATTTACTTTTGATTATGATATATTCTAAATAAATTTATTAGATGGTTAACATAATCTTATATTAATATTTTAATCTATTCCTTTTGTGCCAAAGAGTTGCTTAGAGCATTTCCAATCATGATAGCAAAAATGATTAGCCAAATTATATTATATCCTTATATATAATTAGAGTAAAGCAGATAATAAGTCCTACTAACACTTATATAACTAAGCCTACAAATATTCTGATGGTAGTCACAATCCTACTAACACTTAAATAACTAAACCTATAAATATCTGATAAATACCTACTCTAGGCAAAACAAAACAACACCTAATTAGCATATTAATATTTGAAATAGTTGAAAGAAAATTTCTATTATTTGTTAACTTCTTTTCATTAAAATTAAACTTTTAGAATTTGAAAAACAATATTGTTTCTAAAAAATAAATGTGTTATATAATATAAATAACTTGATATTATCATTTATAATTAATATATATTATAGTAATATAAATAACATGATACTATTTTTATGTGATTGTGCATATTGGACTTATAATACAAATAAAAATAAAACACAAAATTAAATTTCAATTTAATAAAAATGTAATTAGAAAGTTTTATAAAATTAGACAAACAATTCTACAAATTAAAATAAATAACACAATTTATGTTAAATACAAGTGAAATATTGTATTAAATAAAAAATAATAATATCAAATCAAAAGTAATGTGTTAAATTCAATAACACCATATAAAAATAATATTAATACAGGGAATATAAATTGTTAAATAATCAATTACACCGTTTATGTTTACGCATATTGAAATTATAATACAAATAACAATATAACAAAAAATTAAATTTTAATTAAATAAAAATGTTACTAGAAATTTTTATAAAGTTAGACAAACAATTCTACAAATTAAAATAAATAACACAGTTTATGTTAAATACAAGTGAAATAATGTATTAAATAAAAAATAATATTAATATAGTCCAAAGTAATGTATTAAATTTAATAACACCATTTAAAATAATATTAATACAATTGAAAATAATTTATCAAATAATCAATTACATCATTGATGTTTATATTAAAAATATGCATATGAGTAATTAAAAATCAAAAATATTAAATATAATAAAAAAGAAATTGAAAACCATTCACAAAAATTTATTAGAATTCTAAAAGAACAATGAAATAAACTACTAAAAACACATAAAAATTAATAAGAAAATACGGCTATAAAACTATTATGTAAAATTTTATTGAACCTGTAAGACCATGCACTCTACTGGTAATAGCTATAATCATTAGCTATATTCAAAAATATTGTTTTATTCTTATTTTTCAGATTTATATGTATATATATAAACTTTAAATAATAAAATAAATTTAGTTAATACTTAATTCAATACATGAATAAGATATATAATTAAAAGTTAATAATTATTACAACTGAAAATAATAACATATAAATATAACAATAATATTTTTAATAAAAAGTTACTAATATATATTGTATTATATATTTATATATATATATATATATATTGTTTATTAAAAATAATTAATAAATTATGTTAACAAGAGAACAATATTTTCACACTTAATATTATATAAATTAAAATATATATATATATAATAATAATTTTAATATTTATGTATTAAATATTATAGAATATATGTATGTATTAATGTGTGTACATAGTAATGTGTAGATTTAGGTTTAAACATGAATTAAATCTGACGTGGATGATATAGCTCACACCTACTGAAGGATATCTAAATTTTTTGCTAATATGTGCTGTAGTTGAAGTGCTGTTTTTTTTACCTAATATCTATACCTGAGTGCCACATAGCTACAAGGAGGTCATGGTTGGAGATGCTGTTAGTGAACAAAAGAGCAGATGGTAGACGACCTAGATCAGTTTCATGTGCTGGTAGAATAATCTTAATCAGAAGGTGAAGCTCCAGATTCTTGAATCACTTAGAATACATGGAGAGTTTCTCTTCCCTGAAATCTACGCTACGGGACTTTGATAGTGCAAGGACATAAACTTCTGCTGAAAAAAAATTTGCTAGTTAAAAAAGAC
This sequence comes from Apium graveolens, assembly GCF_009905375.1. Classification (NCBI taxonomy): domain Eukaryota; kingdom Viridiplantae; phylum Streptophyta; class Magnoliopsida; order Apiales; family Apiaceae; genus Apium; species Apium graveolens. The sequence continues at coordinate 32,863,775 of NC_133651.1, forward strand.
TTAAATTTCCTCTCCAGGTCTGTCTAACAGTAACAGAGGAACGACCTTCATATGACTTGTACAGTTTACTTGTTTCGATACTTTGTGAGGCTTAATTACACGTCAGTAGTTGTATAACTACGGATAAATGTATTCTTTCCATTCGATCCTACATGGATAACTGCACAAGTCTGTTCCTAGCTTCTAAATTCTAGATGTTTAAGAATGACTTTCTTGCATTAAATCTTTTCAAAATATGCAATGCAAACAATGGGTATAATGCTTCCATTGTAATCTCTGATTGTCAAATTAGTATCAGTTCCGCTACCATGGAAAAAGTTGGAGCAGATATACAAGTTTATTGAGAACGGTTGTTAATGAAACAGACATTTAGAAAAAAAACAGTATATTCTAAAACGCTAGGCCTGTTTAAACAGGAAAAAGATCAACCAAACAAATTAAAAAGAAAAAACAATGTACTTGGACATAGATCTTCAAAAACATCAATCATATTGACTAATTACTCACATGACAGAGTTTCAATGTACTGCCAAACTTTAAGCTCTCTATAATCGCCCCAATCAACATTTCTCAGACCTAAGTCTGCAGCAACGTTGCACAGAACTTTGCAACTTCTATCCACAATATTGTAACGTATAACCTCACCGGGTATTGCCAATACCAAGAATGAATCCTCCTGGAAATTTTCTCTCCTAACAAGTGACATTAAGTCAACTGCAAATTTATATCTACAGCGAAAAACCTTGTAATTAGTCATTTCTGGGAAAATTTTAGAAATTGGAGCAAGATTAATCTGGTACTTAAGAAACCACTTCGAGTAATCACTCTTCATCTCATACACGCTAAGTGAAGTGGTACAAGGACAAGCCTCAGTAAAGTGCAAATGGCCTTCAGACTCCCCAAAATAAAAACTCCTATATGAAGTCGACTCCACACTAATAGGAGGCCTTGGAAATGTTCCTAGCCGACCCTCGTCAACATTAAAGTACAAACCATCAGGAACAGCCGATGCTCGTTCATGTTTGATGTGGAACGGACTTAACCAATGAACACAGCCTTTCCAATAGATACCCTCGTCGAAATACATATCTGGACCGGGAGAAAAAGATTGTACAGAGACCAGCCAGGTCTTGGTTTCAGAGGAGTAAATATGAAAATTACCAACAGGATCTAGTACATGCACAAAAGCAATAACTTTGTAGTGAGGTGAGTTGGACGGATCAAAAGCTAAGCCTATATATTCAACTTCAGCGCGAGTAGGATATTTAGGAAGGATGTCTAATTGATTGGTAGAGGAATTATATATATAGGAGTTATGAAGTTGGGGCGGGGAAAGGGAGTCACTGGAGCACAATAAAAGGCCTTTGCAGGATTGCAAAATACGAATACGTTGAGGAGCAAAAGTGAGGCTTTTGAATGGTGAAGGGGTTTTTGGATCGTCTAATGGAAGGAAATAGACTTTATCATCTGGACGATCACTACTGACAGGGCGTTGAATAAAGAGACCAGAGGCACGCAGAGGAGGCCGGAGTAAACTACGAAAGTAGGGAGTGGTGATGAGAGAGTGCCAATGTCTTGAAACACACTTCAAGACCTTGAGGTTTTTCCAAGGTACATGTAACAAGATTAATGTTAATAAATCATCGTCCTGGTTCAGAACAACTTCTTCAGAGGAAGGTTTTGTAATAATATCCATGCCTGATGTTTTTGTCTGTTATCCAGAATCATCATCCCCAATATATAGTTTTTATTTTATGCTAGGGCTACCAATAAAAATCAGAATCAGAATGAGATTATGAGTATCAAATTTAGCATGCATCCGAAGAAGTGGCCCAGGCCCAAATCAAATACAAAGTCTGTTATTTAAAAAAACATAAAAAAAACTAATTCGCATGATAAAAAAATCTGAAAAGAAAAAAGAGACTATTAATTAGTACTCATACGCATACTGAAAAAATAAAAATAGCCTAAATTGTCTACACGTTTCATTACTAAACTTGTGGTTATATAGAAGGATAAAGTTAGAGGTATCAAATCTTGAAGGAAGACAAATGTATACCACATATGCATATAATGTATTTGCCAAGTATTGTTAATCTGGTTCACGGGAAATATATTTAGGCCCAGAATTATTGTTTTTTTGTAGCAATAAAACTAGCTATACTTAAAAAACTGTTATGATAAGTGAGTTTTAAAGTTAAAGAAGCAAAGCCAGAAGCAATAGCAAGAAGAGAATGGGAAAGTTGTGTTGTGAGTCCGACGATGACTCGGTTCTTCTGGGATTGGTGGCAGTGATTGTCATTGTAAATTGTAATGGTGCTCTTCATTACATGTATAGCATCACAATCTCCTAGGAGAGTTGCTATCTGTACCATTGCTATGAGTAATTTATTCATGTTTTCGGTTTTTATCAATCTTCCGCATATACAATTTGGGGTGTACAGACAAACCGCTCAACTGTTCCGCATTTTGCGGATAATCGTGAAACGCTGGTTGGTTGTGGATTTAAATTTTAAAAACCGCTCATTCGTGGCTTGAATGCGGTTTTAAATTCTTGAGAATCGCAAAATCGCAATCACAACCGCAACTCGCAACACATATTTATAATAAAATATATTTCAAAAATGTAGTTGATATCATATAAATTAATAAGTATATACATTTATTAACTAATCTTATATTAATGTAAAGATTTCGTTCATAAGATTCACAATCAATATAAAATATATAACCAAAAAAACGGAAAATGTAATCAACATGTAATTTTTTTTATCATTTTCTTTATTCTTTTCTCTCACCTCCATATTTTTGTATATTTTTAATATCCTTACTTCACGCGGATCATTAGTTTGTATTTTATTTTTGAATGTAAATTTATCACGTAACTTAAACTTGAATTTATTAATATTCCGAATTTAATTTTTTGCAAATTATTAATTATTTTAAAATAAGTGGTTGAACCGCAAACCGATCCGCAATAATAGCAAATTCGCAACCGCAATTGACGCGGTTAACCGCAACCGCGGTTGCGGATGACAATTTTCTAAAACCGCTCTTCGCAGTTTGGTTCGACTTTTACCCAAAACCGATCCGATCCGAACTGCGTACGCCCAACATACAATCTTGGAGATTGTAGATTTACATTCTTCTTTGAGTCTTGGAATACGTGGATAGACTATTGTATATATATATAGTAATCTGATCTTCTTCACACAAAAACGATTGTAAATAAAAATTATTATACAATATGATTTTTTACAAGTCTTGCATGAATACTTTGGATTTTTTACGGGGTAATTTAGTTCTGTCTCATACATAGATGCCTGCTTCTTGAATCTTGATGATGCCTATGGAGTCGTAGTTGGTTAGCTAAGGTAAATTTGATATAATCCTTGCGGACTTCCACTAATCCTTTTGCTGTGGAGAAACTATCTCTCAAGTTTAGAGAGATTATTATTCCTCTTACTTGTTGGAAGATCTAGATAAAAAAAAATAATCAAAGATTTAGCTAGGTGTACTGAACTGAGACAATTTAGAAACAGGCTCCGCATTTTCCCCCAGTAGATAGGCATGTGGACTCGATGCCACTGTTAAAGAAATGACATTAAATTAATTCCTAACCATATTTACACAAATTAATATTGTATTAGTATTGTGCTAATATTGTTGAAAAAAATGTGCGTGCTTAGAAGTTATAACACATATCCGTATATAGGCATCACATATTTCATTCAACTACTGAATTGAGTTTGATTTATGTTCTCCAAGGCAGGCACATGCTTCAAATGAAGAAGACACTCTGGTATCCCAATACTACGCATTATCTAGCATACTTTGGCGAAAAAATTAAAGCTCTTAGGCTAACAATTTAAATACAATAAACACCAACTCAAATACATAAAAGACGAGGATTGTGTTGGAAATAATACTAACTATTACCTCAACATAGAGGAAATTATATATTATATTTAACAAGGTAAGACCAAGATACCAGTTAATGTAACAAAATATGCAGATAAACAATAAACAAATCAGTAACTGAATTACCGAAGAGAGAACATAAATTATACTCGTAACCATAGCTTTAACAGAGCGATATAGTGACTGGAAAAGATGGCAGCCAACAGATACAAAACACCAAGAAATTTACAACTGAGTTGCCAGGCCTTGCTCGAAGTCATGACTGCTCTTGAAGAGATAATTGCCCCCACCTGCTGCGTTAGGATGCTTGCAATGTCTCCACCAGGATAAAACAGTTCGGAGTTATATGTTTACAGCAACAACAAGAAACTCCACCTCGACTAACACCTCAGTCGCCGGAAAAAATAAAAAACAAAGCAGCTCGGACTTGTGTTTGGGAGAAGAGAGAATGCAGAGAAGAGAAGAAAATATAAGTGTGTAGTGTGTTCAACCTCAACTACTTAGTCCTCTATTTATAGTAGAGGCTAAGTGATATTGACAACACTATTAATATAGGAATTAAACTGCACAATTAATTAAAAAATCAAAACTGATGAATTTTGAATTTAAATTACAATTGTAACAGTTTTACATTTATCACTCACATTATTATATCAGATTTAATATTTAATTTGAAATATTATTATCAGTTACAATGAATATATTATAGTCCAATTTCAATGTATCAAATGAATTTGACTAGCCCAATTCAGCAAAAACTGATAAAAAAAAATTCTAATTAAAATATTAAATCACAAATAATTAAAATCCTCGCCCGGGTACCCAAAGCGCCCTTGGACCCAGCCCGGTGCGTGGCGGCGCGCGTAAAGCATACAACAACAAAATGAACCATCACACACCTTAGTAGTTGTATACTACCCATGTGTGTGATACCATATAAAAACTATATCTTCTTTAATTATTTTCAATGTGGGACAAAAAATACACCTTTCAATCATTATTTTCAAGCTTCATGAAGCTAACTTCATGTCACATTCTCTATGGATTTCATTAAGCAAAATTCTTAAAACCATATTTGAAAATTTAAGTTCACATATCATGGAACAACTTTCAATCATTAGATTTTAGGATTATCATCAAGAACATAATAAAATTATGATCTAAAATCCAATTTTCTAACAGATTGATCAACAATCTGACCATCTTTGGTGCAATGCACATACTACACATAAACCATCATGGAAAAGAAGAGTCGGGTTCGTCCGCCATAAAAGCTCAGCTTAGTTGCTGCTGTTTATAGTTAAATTGTTGTTGCAGAATCAGATCACCAGTAATATCCATTGAGGCCAATGAGGCAGCAGACTCAAACTTCAGAGTAAATGAAAGGTCCTCCTTAAGAGTTTCTTTTTAGGGTTAATTGCATAGTGCTTCCCTTTCGTTTGGAGATTGTCACTTTGATGCTAATAGTTTGAACAATTGCACTTCGCACCCCAGGCAAGTTTGAGCGCTGCATTTTGGACACTTTCTATCAATTTCCGCCGTTACTGTTGAATAGGTGAGGGGTAAAATAGTAATTTCCCAATATTTAATTACATTTTGACCATTGAAGTTCAACATATTTTTCATTTTAACCCCTGAATATTTTTTTAACAGTTTCGACCTTTAACTATAAAAAATGTCCATTGTAACCCTTTTAATAAAAAAATTATTCTACTTTAAAATTTAGAATATTTGAAATATAATTGAATAAAAAATAAAAATATAAAATACGTAAAAATACAGATTATTTAATAAAAAATTAGTATGATTCATCATACATAATTTAAATTATAATCATAAAAAATAAAATATAAACACAAAACTCATTTTTACAATTTTTAATTGGGTGTACGTTTTATCTAATTTTCGAGTCGTTATAATTCTATTTTTAATGAGGCTTACCATTTTGGAAAAATCGTTTATTATCTATCACTTTCGTTTTATTTACAAATTTTCAAAAATATCATTTTGGGGGTTGTTATTATCGAAAACAAAAAAAAACAAATTTTCAAAAAATAAAAAAAACTATATGTAACTATTTAAAATTTTGAAAATAAAATAAACTATATATTATTATTATCGAATTTTCGTAAATAAACTATATATAAATATTATCGTAAATAATTTTTTTTAATGAAATGGTTAAAATATATATTTTTTATAGTTAGAGGTCGAAATTGTTAAAAAAAATATTTAAGGGTTAAAATGAAAAATCTGTTGAATTTTAATGGTCAAAATGTAATTAAATTTTGTCAAATTACTATTTTACCCCTGCCCTATTAAACGGTAACAACAGAAATTGACGGAAAGTGTGCAAAATGCAGCGCCCAAACTTATTTAGGGCGTGAAGTGTAATTATTCAAAATATTGATACCAAAATGATAATTATCCGAAGTAAAGAGATATACTATGCAATTAACCCTTTTTTTTTTTGAATAAAACGTACTTGCATATATTAATTCATATCCAAATCAAGGTTACATGAAATAAAAGCTGGAGGAACATCAATCCACTCCATAGGACCTAACATAGAATATGCAGCCTGAGCTAGTCTATGAGCTACACTATTCGCAGATCGACTCACATAAATAATGGACACTTCCTCAAAGTGTTTAAGGTTCTCGCTACAAGCTTCCACTATAGTATCGAAATTAGAACGACCTCTATCTCTATTAAAAGCTTCCACTAGTAGCATGGCATCTGATTCAAAAATGCATTTAGTTATTCTCCACTCTCTCATCCACTCCAAAGCCTCCCTTAAGCTCCAAGCTTCAGCTTCCCGGACCTGTGTTGTAACATGTAGTACATTTGTTCTTGCCCGGATAAAACATCCTCTATCATCTCGTACTACACAAACAACACCAATTTTATCAGCACCTTCATGAAAAGATGCATCCAGATTTATTTTAATCCATCCCTCTCGCGGCTTACACCAAGTTCTGCAATGACCAGGAGTTACGATTTTACCTACAATCTCTGGTTGTCGTGCTCTTTTCCAGTCTGACAATAGATTTAGTGCCATGGCCTTAATACCAAATGCAGACATGTTCACTCTTTCCCATATCCATTTATTTCTCCTTGACCACAATGCCCAGCACATCAGTCCAACCAACACTGCTTGTTCCCTGGTACCTATTTCGAAAACTCGTTTGAGTACTGTCAACACCGTCTCATTCTGCGTAGGATTCACTAGGTCAAGTAATCCAGCCGAGTTCCAAACTTGCTTTGCAATACTACAGCTAAACAATGTGTGAGTTGCGTCTTCATCGGCCATATGACACCATGTACAAACACCAGAAATCTCAATCCGCTTACCCTGTAAAGCCACAGCTGTTGGTAATACATTGACGCATGCTCTCCATAGGAAATTCAAAATCTTTCCAGGTAACTTTAATGCCCACATCTTCTTCCAAAACCGTTTATCCTCACCTGCAGACTCGTCTCGAATACGTCTGTAGCAGCTTTTAACTGAGAAAATCCCTTTATCCTCCAAACTCCAGTACCAAGAGTCTTCCTTTGCTCGTATAGGAAGTGGGATTTGCAAAATTAGTTGCTGATCCCGTTCATCAAACAAGTCAGATATCACCCCTACATCCCACCTTCTCTGGTTTTCCTCCAACAATCCATTTACCATTATATGTTGCAGCTGCTCTGGAGCTTCAGTTGTAAGGTACCCGTTATTTACATCCGGGAGCCAAGGCACTTTCCATACCCTGGTGTCCAAGCCATCACCTATCCTCTTGCGTACGCATTGTTTCATCATTGACTGAGTTGAAAAAATACTTCTCCATACATAGCTTGGGTTTGACCCAAGCGATGCATTTAGGAAGTCCGACTGAGGATAGTACCGAGCTCGCATAACCTTACTGACTAAAGGATTACTTTCAATAATTAACCGCCAGGCCTGTTTTGACAGCATCGCTAAATTAAAGTCCATCAATTTCCTGAAACCCAAACCTCCATCCTCTTTAATCGTACACATTCGATCCCATGATAACCATTTGATCCCACCATTTGTTCCACCTTTACCCCACCAGAAAACATTCATTCTCTTCTCTATCTTATCACACACTGCATTCGGTATCAACAACATCTGCATCCAAAAATTTGGTATGGACTGAGCAGCCGTTTTAAGCAAAGTTACTTTACCAGCCCTCGATATGATCTGATTGTTCCATCCCTGTAATTTCTGGTCAATCTTCTCTGTTAAGAATCTGAATTCCGTCGCTTTATTTTTTCCGATATTCATTGGAATACCAAGGTATTTTCCTACTACCTCTGCTTCTTGAACTCCCAGCTCATGACAAACATCTCTCCTACAGTCAACAGACAAATTAGGAGAGAATGTTACAACTGACTTGTCATAGTTCACCATTTGTCCAGAAATCTTCTCATATCGGTTCAGAATTCGCTTCATTACACCTGCCTCTGCAGCATTTGCACGAAAGAAAAAGTAGCAATCATCTGCAAATAACAGATGAGATATTGTCGGAGCTTCTCTTGCAACTGTGCAACCATATAGCAGGCCCATCTCTTCATTCCTCCTTATAATAGAGCTCAAACCTTCCGCACACATGATATAAATGTAAGGTGAAATAGGATCACCCTGACGCAGACCCCTTTGTGGCACAATATTACCAAATTCACCATCTTTGTGTAAGAAACTATAAGACACAGACTGAATAAATTTCATTACCCGATCAACCCATATTTCATTGAAACCAAATTTTCTCATCATATTCAGTATAAAATCCCATTCCAATCGATCATATGCCTTAGAAATATCGATTTTCAGCGCTGCCTTCTTTTTATTATCATATGCCTTCTTTTTATTATCATTGATTATTAAACTTAACTAATTTTTTCCTTCCTTTTAACACTTGAGTTAATTAGATCTCACTCACCCTTTCACACCAATTCCACCGATCCTACACTATTTAGGCTGACACAATATAAATCACAAAATACACATCCAATTCTCCACAAGGCCGGATTTAAGAGAAATACTTGAAATGCATTTGTTTACCCTTGTGCAGCAGTTAACATATCTTATGTTACATTACATACACACAGAAACATTAAGCAACTTAACAGAGATTTATACTTCACACCCAAATTTGTCACTAGAACTAGTGTGCCTATTGCAGCACTGCCATCTCCATCCCTAGGAAAATCCTTGTAAACTCAACAGTTTAATCAAATATTGTATATATGCTAGTGCCACCTGTTTCTCCCAAAGCGCTCTTGTGATTGTAAACTAAATGTGTTTTAGCATAACCACCATGCATGCTTATATAGTTTGCAAACTGCGGGGAGCTTTGAATTATTAAAGAAAACAAATACTCCCTCCATCCCGCCAATAATTAAGGTTACTGCATCACTACATATAAGGAAAACTAGTCTAGACTTTTGATTTTTGATTAGTGCTGTAATTCGGGCCGAGCGAGTCGAGTTTCGAGCCGGGTGTAATTCGAGCCAAGATTAATCGAGTCGAGCCGAGCCGGCTCGTTTAGTTAAACGAGCCTAAACCTCTGCCCGAACTCGACTCGTTTAATTTCACGAGTCGAGTCGAGCCGGCTCGTTTAGCTAAATGAGCCGGTTTTAACGAGTCGAGCGAGCCGCCTCGTTTAATTTTACACTTAATCGAGTCTAAAGCTTTACCCGAATTCGACTCGTTTAATTTCACAATTTTGATTGTCAAATTGGTATTAATAGCATTTGACAATTTTAACAAAACAGACTATTAAAAAAATAAAAAAAACATACTGCAGTGTACAGCGTACTTTTGCATAATAAATATTGAAAGTGATTAATTGCATGTATAATTAGTACAATTTTATCAGATAAATCATGCTAAATTTGTAGCAGCTCAACCAACTAATTACACACATGACAGAGTTTCAATGTACTGCCAAGCTTTAAGCTGTCTATAATCGCCCCAATCAACATTTTCTACAGCAAAGTCTACAACAAAGTCCCATAGCAAATCGAAATTTCCATCAACAAGATTGTAACGTAGAATCTTACCAGGTACTCCCAATACCAAGAATGAATCCTCCTCGAAGTTTTCTCTCCTAACAACTGAGAGCAACTCAACCGCATAATTATATTTGAAGCCAAAAGCCTTATAACCAGTCATTTCTGGGAAAGCTTTAGAAATAGGAGCAAGATCAATTTGGTACTTGAGAAACCACTCCGAGTAATTACTCTTCATCTCATACACGCTGATTGAAGTTGAACGAGGACAAACCTCAGTAAAGTGCAAGTGGTCTTCAGACTCCCCAAAATAAAAACTCCTTTCCAAATGCACCCCACTCAAATAGGAGGCCTTGGGAATGTTCTTAGCGTCAAACAAAAAGTACAAACCATCAGGAACATCCGATGCTAGTTCATATTTGATGTCGTGTATACTTAACCAATGAACACAGCCTTTCCAGTAGATACCCCTGTCGAAGTACATATCTGCACCGAGAGCAAAAGACTGTACACAGACCCTCCAGGTCTTGGTTTTGGAGGAGTAAATATGAAAGCGAACACCAACTTCATCATCTGGTGAAAATGTTGGAACAAAAGCAATAACTTTGTAGTGAGGTGACTTGGACGGATCAAAAGCTAAGCCAATGTAATCAACCCAAATGCCAGGAAGACGCGGAAGGATGGCTAGTTGATCAGTAGAGGGGTTATATATATAACATCTACGCTGTTCACATGGGACTTTGATGCTCTTAATGCACATTAAAAGGCCATTGCAGGACTGCAAAACACAAAAACGTTGAGGATCAAGAGGGTCATAAGCAGAAGTGAGGTTACTGAATAAGGAGGGGGTGTCGTCAGGATGGTCAAGAGGTACCAAATAAACTTTTGAAGCATGTTGAATTAATAGACCAGAGGTACGGAGAGGGAGCAAATTATGTAGGTGAGTGAAGTGGGGATTGGTGATGACTGATGAGTGAGTTCCATTGTCTTGAAACACACTTCAACGACATGAGTTTTTTCCATGGTAGACGCAACAGGATTAATGTTAATAAATCTTCATTAAGGTTTAGAACAACTTGTTCAGAGGAGAAGGAAGATTTGAGTTGAAAACTAGATTTTAGTTTTTTCATCATATCCATGCCTAAACGTTTTTCTGCAAATTACAACACACGAGTAACAATTAATCAATATATATAGTTCACATGCTAGGGCTCCGAATATAAATCAGAATCAGAGCAGAAGGATGAAATTTTGCATGCATCTGAAGAAGTCGCCCAGGCCCTGAGTCAAATACAACTTGTATTTAAGTGTTATGTAAAAAAGTATATTAGGTTTTGTTTGGGATTACTCTTAGAAATTGTTGTTCTAAAAATCAGACAGGATGGTAATATGATAAATGTTAAATTCAAATTCAAAGCAGTTTTTTAAGTTCCACAGCAAAAGAGCTGTGATAATATAAAATTAAATTACCTACACATTAATTTTAGTCAAAAACACTAGTCTGAGAAGCCGTTTCTAAATTTTACTCAATAATATTTAAGTTAAAAACTATTAAACTAGTCTGAGAACAACAATCCCAAATTAGGTCTTGACAAAAAAAACTCTTCCAAATTAGGTTAAATTGTAAAAAAAGTTTATTTAAATTATGATAAAAAACCAAAAAGAAAAAGAATACTATCAATACTCATATCATTGTTCATTAGTAGTAGAGGTTCAGTGGTAGCCTCAAAAGCTAGCTAATATCTTATTTCGGAGGAAGTCACACATACACCACATATGCATAATGTATGTGCCAAGTAACTAAAATTGGAAGTCTTGTGAAAGAATAAACCAAAAACATTTAAATATTGATAGTGAAAGAACAAGCAATGCTAATCTGGTTCACGGGAAATGTAGAGTCCCAGAATTATTGGTTCTTTGTAGCTTTAAACTAGTTGTACTTAAAAACCATAATGGCAAGTGAGTTTTAAAGTTAAAAAGCAAAGCCAGGAGCAATAGCAAGAAGAGAATGGGAAAGTTGTGTTGTGAGTCTGACAATGACTCAGTTCTTCTGGGATTGGTGGCAGTGATTGTCATTGTAATGGTGCTCTTCATTACATGTATACCACCACAACCTCCTAGGAGAGTTGCTATCTACCACTGCTATGAATAATGTGTTCATGTTTTCAGTTTTTATCAATCTTCCATATAATGTTGGATACTGTATATATAAGCAGCTTCTGTAAGTTGTAGTCTATTTTCTTCTTTGTATCTTGGAGACTTTGGATAGGCTTTTGCATGTAGTAATGTAATCTTCTCCGCATCAAGATGATTGTAAATAACTATTACTATTATATAAAGGTATGTCGCTTTACAAGTCTTGCAAGTTGCATATATCCTTTGGAGTTTGGAAATGGTGGTTCTGTTCTATCTTCTACATATAAAATGCTTGCTTCTCAATGATTCTACGGAGTCATAGTTGGTTAGCTTATATATAAATTTGAGATAATCTTGGGGCCTTTAAAATTGTTTTTGTTGTAATTAAAAATCTCTAGACAGATTATTATTTCTCTTATTCATTGGAACATACTGAAAAGCAAAGTACACACATTTAGCTTTGTACCAAACTCCAACAATTCAAACTCCGGTAACTTTTAGGCTCTGCATTGTCGTATGCCAACGGCATTAGACACCCATGTGAACTCTTCACCACTATTGTTAAAGAAACGACATTCTATTGATTCCTAACCATAATTACACAAATCGATATTGTGTTAGTATTGTTGAACTAATGTTGTAAAAAAATTATGTGTTTTTAAAAATTTGTGCGCGCTTCTGCATTTAACACAAATGTCGATCATAAAATTATAGAAAAACAAGTATATTAGCATCACGAATTGGGGGGTTGTGGTAAAAAAAAAGTGCAGGTGTATGAATAGATTAGAAAGATATAGATGGTTGTGGAGAGTTTGATAATAATAAGAGAATGGAATAAGAATAGAGTGGACAGAAATGCAAAACAAAAGAGAACCTCAATCAAAGGATACATAACATACATACATGGGTCTACTTTTGGTTTGCTTTGCTTTTCATTCACGCCTATCTATCCATCCAACTCAACTCACCCTATTTGTACATACTATATATAGACACATTTTTTTACAAGATTTTAGAAAACAAAGGTTTAAACTTTTGAGGCATAAATATTGGGTTTTTACCAAGATGAACATCAAGAACATCGAGATTGTGAAGAATTCACTTTGACCAACTAGCTTTGATCAGATTTTCTTGATAAAATTTGGATCTTTGTACCGAATTTAATCTAATTCGGTACAAATTTGATTGATGCATCATTGTCTGCTCTTCTTATCTGGTGGGTTTTGTATGTATAGATGTTGATATTTTTTAATGGGCAGCTTAGATTTTGATTCCTGATAAAAGGGGTGGGTTGGTATTGTGCTCTGTGTTTGTATTATTTGGATTGTTACAAATGCTTTGTTTTGCTGGGGAAGAACTGATGTGATTTCTCGAAATTTTGTTGATTTTTGTCATTGATTTTGTGTTTTGCTTAGCTGAAAGTTGTGGAGAAAGTTTGAGCTGATGATCGGAAGTTTTGATCTTTATCTATTTTAGTCCTAGCTGGTCAAGCAGATCATTTTTTTGATTTTACGTTAGTAATGGTTTGATCATGGTATTGTGCAAGTTATGTTTTTGAAATTGAGTTATGATAGTTTCGCCCTTAGATTGATGATTGATCACCATTGATATGAGGATCGAGTTTTTGAGACTTAAATGGTGCTTCAGATGACTTTGTACTACATTCCATTATTTTTTCTTGATGCATCACTATAATGTCATAGTTCTATTTCTGCTTATACATCAAATGAATTCAGTGTTTGATAAGTTGATAACCCTTGTCATTGTTTAAACGCTTTACTTGACCTCGTGTGCAATATCTGAAATAGCTTGGTTTGAGAAAAGCAAACTGTGAAACAATGTAACCAGTTTTGAGTGTAGTTGTGGCTATAAATTATGTAGTAGTATTAGTCTTCTTGAGTAATAACATTTCTTCAGCTAGTCAACAATAGCATAAGTGAGCTTTTCTGTTTTTGAGCTGTTGTTTGTGATAGTAAAATGATGCAGGGACTGCAAATTAGCTTCTTATACTCATGTTAACAGTTTACCTGGAATTTGTTTGCTTTAGAAGAGTCTTAGCAATAAACCGAAGTGAATTTCTGTAGTCAAATGTGAAAATTTGTTAGTTAGAATCTCGCCCCCCCCTTTCTAATATGCCTCTTGAAGTTAATTTTGGGTTAGAACTGATTGTGTCATTACTTCTGTTGTCTTCACAATTTGTATCACATTGGGCTGACATTTGTGCAATCATTTTTCAGGAGTTAAATTTTATTCCTGCGGAAATTACTATTACAGCCTATTCGGTTGTGCTTGCTGTTCTGAAGGTGACATTGATAATTTTTCTCCTTCAGTTTATGTTCTGGTAATAGTACCACCTTTTGTAGTAATTGATATTGAAATAAAGTTGCAGTTCCATACTTCCATAGGTAGATAGTGACTCCTCCTAAACAAACATGAAAATTGGTTAGGTGTAATCAGGCTCCAGTGATTTTTATTCTATTGTAGCTGCAATGGGGTTAAAAATTGAATTTTGTTATGCTGGTAGTAATGTCAGACATATGTTATCTGGCTGATCTGGGATTGTATAGGAAATCATCGGATTTAAGTGGATTAGATAGCTTCCAATTTCCATACAAGTTGAGGATCCTTAGAATTTTCTAGAGAACTCCTTCATCAAGATTTGTCATGGGTTTACCTCATGTCCCCTCCACCAGCATTGCTGATGAAGTGGCACTATCTTTGAGCACATTTGTTCAAATTCCATCACAATTTGTTGGAGGAAGCAGTTGTGATGTGAGCGGTACGTGCCTAAATTTTTTTGGCAATCGAATGCCAGAAGATATGATTTGTACAACATCAAATGAGCCAGACAGTGCGAATGCACCTAAAGATGGTGTTACCAGTGCTAACAGATTGAAGACTGGTTCCATAGAAAAAAGCTGCATAATCAGTAATAGAAGTAGGAGAAATATTCTGAATCCTGTTTCCAGAATAGTGGGGTTCGAATCTAAGCCTTTAAAATCCCCTGCCTTTGACACAGATGATGACCAACATGACGAGCTTTATTCACCATCTAAGGTTACTTCTTCTGAAACTGCAACTATGAATGGATCAGTAGTTAAGAAGCGAATGTTGTCACCTATAAATGGGATGCTTATAACTGATCAATTTAACGGGGAACATCTAAATATTGGTGGCACCATCTATAACCGTGATTCTAAAGTAAGCAGTGTAGCAAGCAATAATGCAATTTCACATGAGCATAAAAAAGCTCATATAGGCAGCACCAACTATTTCAGCCATCTTAGTTGGTCTACGTCCAGCTTCCAAGAAAGGATAACTTCACAGAATGTACATCATGTAACAAACTTCAGCTCTCTTACTGACGGGCCTTTGCTTAATAGGAAGGAAGCTTTACCTCTGGGTTTTTCATCATCCTTTCACAGAGGGGATTCCCTCATATTACCAGATAAGGTAGCCTCCTCATCTCTGTCTTTATCACCTCTTGGTCCCAAATTCTCAGGGAGAATGAAAACATCAGGAAGGTGTCCTGATATCAGCAAAGAATTAGATTGCAGCTATCTAACATTGAAGGATATGGAAAATTCACTTGACGGAACTTTTCTTGGAATTATATCTTCTAAGAAAAAAGCGGACGTTCAAATGACATGTAAATCATTAACCGAAGTTGAAAATTTGCAGCAGGAGATTGGTCAGTTCACCCCTGAAAGTATGAGAGTCGTGGAAGACAACTATTGTCAGGATTCTACACCTACCAATAAGTTTACTAGGTTTGGAAGAAGTCTAAGTGCATTGTCTGTAAGGAGGTCATTAGTGGGTTCTTTCGAGGAGTCATTGTTATCTGGACGCTTAACATCTGGAATTGTCAATCAGGTTAGAGTCCATATATCATTGTCAAGGGAGCCTGTTATGCATGTATTCCGGTATTGCCATATAGCAATTAGTTTTCCTGTATTTTTTTGAATTTCTTTATTGTTGATAGATTTACTGTGGTTTTGTAACATCTAATCTGGTTCTACTATTTTTTCATGTACTTGTATTTCAGTAATAACTTCTTCATGTTCTTCTCATGCAGAAAATTGGTGGATTCCTTGCCATACTTAACGTTACTGGAGGAAGTTTTTCACCGCGTCCTCAGAAACTTCCATTTGCAGTAACAAGTGTAGATGGGGATAATTGCTTGCTGTATTATTCTTCTGTTAATCTTGTAGGAAATTCACCGGCAAAGAAGGTTAAGGGTCCAAAAATGAAGAGGAGTTACAGCAGT
Organism: Apium graveolens; assembly: GCF_009905375.1. Lineage (NCBI taxonomy): Eukaryota > Viridiplantae > Streptophyta > Magnoliopsida > Apiales > Apiaceae > Apium > Apium graveolens. The sequence goes on from NC_133651.1 coordinate 32,880,114, forward strand.
GGTGATTCCCTGGCAAACATGAGCCGCATGCGTGTGCCAATGAAAGGACGAATACAGTTGGTACAGTTTTTTTATACTTTAGCTATCTCCTCCTCCTGTCCTTTTGTATTAGTATTTAGCAACATCACTGACTAGTTTGGTTAACTGGCTCCTTCTGCATTAGACCATCAGTTCATTCTCATAATCTGACTAATCATCCAACACATTCATGTGTTTACCACATTCATAAATACATGATTATAGTTTGTAACCAACCATGTTCTTTTGGTACAGCATAAGCAAATACTTTATTTCTTTTTATTGATATATGTTGCATATGTCAGGTCCTCAGTAATCCAGAAAAGACGCCCATACACACTTTCTTTTGTAACTATGATTTAAGTGACATGCCAGTTGGTACTAAGGTAAGTAAGGAAATAAATTATACAGTTTTTATGCAACATCGAAACTTCAACTATATGCAGATTTCTTGAGCGGGATTCTCTCAATAGACGTGCTTTTGATACAAATTATTTACACAGCATACTTTTTCTGATTCAATATTTATGTAGTATATCATCCTACACACCAACTTCTCTTTTACTTCTCAACAGCATCTACAAAACCTTGATGAAACACATAATTAAATGGATAAACAACAACTCTTGATGCCTGCCAGCAGTGCTAGAGCCCATAGCAAAAAAACCAGAGAAAACGACTAAGAAAACATATAATCCTTGGAATAAGAATTTGTTTACTTACTTTTAATTTTTGTATAGTTGGAGTTTGGACAGACTCCCACTGTCACACCCGTGGCTTTGTTCTCTCATATAATATAATTCTGCTTGATGTGCAGACAGCATTGAGCATATATAGGTGGAAAGTTAGGATTGCAAAATAGAGGTGCTTATTACATTTAAACAAGTTGAGTGGTTGTGGTGAAATGCCCTAGACATTTGTAACTGGTTTTATTTTGCATGTTTAGAGATTCATGGTTGTGCATGACTGAGCCAAGGGCCGATAAAACACGTAATTTACAATTCATATTGATATGCTTATTTGTTAGTAGGAACCATATTTGCAGTGGATTTCTTTGTGCAGTACGCTCGTTAATTTTTTGTTAAATATCCTATCCTATAGACATTTATGCGCCAAAAGATCAATCTATCAGCTGGACCAGGGAATGTTGGATCTAAAGATGAGAAAGATGGCAATGTTTCTTCGGATCTAAATAGTAGTCTTTTACTACAAAGCAAAACATTGTCTACTGAATCAAGTAGAGTGCAGAAGTCTACTGAGGATGGTTCAAACAAGTTATACTCTAGCTTTCCTCGGGATCTTACCAGACTGTTGTTACCTTCTGGTGAATTAGATCAAAAGGAACATATAAATACTGATGGCATTGATGAAATCACTGAAACTATATCAAGAATTGCTGAAAGTAGATCTATAATTGCCTCCCTAAAGGTGAATGAAAATACAAGTGTATCTGGTGTTCTGCGCTACGCTCTTCATCTCCGCTTTATGTGCCCCTTCCCTAGAAAATTCTCGAGGACAGCCCAAAAATGCAAGTTTGACCCTTTATCTGAACCAGAACAGAAAAATAAAAACTCTGAAGGTGAAAGGCGCTTCTACTTATATAATGACATGAGGGTGGTGTTTCCTCAACGTCATTCAGATGCTGATGAGGGCAAGGTATGATAAGTCATTCACTATTTTCGAGCTGAACGTGTATGCTATTCTTTACAATATATATTGTTTCCCCCTATATAAAATTTTCGGACGTACTTGATAAATCCTTCATACTTTTTTTGCAATAATTCAGAGGTTAAGAGAGTCAGTACTCAACTCAGTAAAGTACATTAGGCTTTAACTGAACTTGTTTCGCTTGTTAGCATGCAATCACGGTATTATAGTTTTGATAATCCCCGAGACTGAATAAATTTACAATCCCGGTCAATACCTGAAGATCATAATATCAGGGAAGCAGGAAGAACCTACTCTGCAAAATCTGATATTCTGATCTGTTTCTTGGTCATAGATGCCGCAGGTGCAAACAAAATATAAACCTACCATAAACCTGCAAGTCATGCAGAATTTTTATCTGTGTTATAATCTGACGAGCATGCGTTATTGGACATTGCAGTTAAATGTGGAATATCATGTTCCATCGGACCCCAAGTACTTTGACATCAGCTGCTGAAGGGTGGAGGTGATTTGCTTTCAGTATTTGGTTCTTTTGTACATAACTCTTAGCTGTATGTCCAATTTATTTAGTCATCTTACCATAAGATTGAATTCAAATTGTCCGTCTCCAAAGCTTCGTTTTTCTCACAAAGAGTGACGACTTCGACTTCCAGGGCCTCACGCTTCTGCTTCTCCTCACCAAGAGAAGTTTCAGCACTCATCAGTCGGGACCCGACACCCTCTGATTCCTTTTTTAAGGAATCATTAGTCAACTCCAATTCACTTATCTACATTAGACAAAATATGTAGCTATAAAACGAGCATATAATTAAAAATAATTTAAAAGAGAAAAATATGTGATTCGCACACCTTAGTTCGAAAAGCTGAGTTTGCCTTCGAAATCTCGACAATACGACTCCTTGCATCAATAAAATCATTTTCAAGCTTCTTTTTCTCACTCTTTAAAATATCCCTCTCTTCTTCAAGCTTTGAAGAAGAATCCCCGCTCTCATCAGCTCTATAATCCTTAAGAAGGTGCACCATATTGGACAAAAACTGTCAAAACATAAACAAAAATAAAGGTTTTGACCAACGAGATATATAATTACAATATCTAAGAAATAGGTTAAATAAGCATCTAAAAAAGAAACGCATACCCTTCTAGCTCTCCATAAGCATCGATCAACGAGATCCGTTCTGGATCTTTTAGCATAAGCACTGGAATCTTGAGGCAGATTAAAAACTCGGAAAGTTCGAAGAGGAACTGTCGAGCCACCAACCCATCTCTCGGTGGGACGAATCTCAACACGAATAACTTCCTTGCTCACCTCAGGGTCAACGGTAGGCTGTATAATCCTCCGATTCCCAATTATCGTCAAAGTTCTGTTCACTCCAGAACCCGCAGCACTTTCACGAGCCTCTTTTTCTGTGTCATCTGGAATCTCAACAGTTACAGTCCTCGCCCTCTTCCGAGAAGGTGTCTCGACCCCCTCAAAAGGGACACGTTCAGACCCCCCGACCACCTTGTTACCGTTATCATCCAACAGCTCAATCGAAATTGTTTTTGATGAAGTATTCTCATCAACCCTCGGTGCATCGACAACTCCAGCCTTGGATTTCTTAACCAACATCATCATGGCCTTGTCCATTTCCACCGAAACTCCACGGTCCAAAAGCTTTCTCAAGGAACTTCCAGCAACTGAAATAAAACACATATAAAACCACATTAACGGAAGTATATAAAGAAAAATAAAGGGAGAGGAGGAAACTTAAAAGGACAAGTAGCAAAAAACTTACGGTTATGCCCTTCAAGAAACTTAGAGTCTTTTAAATCGTTATGCGTAAAAACGGGTCTCGACCCCTAAAATCTATCAAGATATTCACTATCATACTTATCAAGACTGTTCAAATACTCGACCGTCGACTGAGTTACTTTACGACAAGGCCTCACAAACTCTAAATCCTTACCCCCGATATAAACCCACTTAGGATGATATCCTGAGTCAGAGGATTTCACACTTACAATCTTAGGTCGCTTACTTTGGGTATCTAAATAGACCTGGCCGTTATGGTATCGAACACAATAAATCGAAAAAAACAGTTTCACAGAAGGAATCCTTTCCTTCTCGTTACACAAAGCTATAAAATCACTAATCTGAGCTACCGAGTTAAGCGACAACTGGGCGACCCCACACCCTATAGCCTCGTACATAGCTAAGTGGAAGGGGTGCATCGGGAGTCGAAGACCATACTCGAACATAATTAAGGGGATACCGTGCATACCGAATTCCGGCATAACCCACATCCGCTCTTCGGGGGTCGGGATACGTAATCTATACCCATTGTTTAGGTCAACCCAAGACTCTAGTTTGGTCATATATAATTTATGGTTAGTAAAATGGCTTATGTAATCAAGGCTGCTACCCTGGGGGAACTCAAGACGACCAAGTTCTAAGCTTTCACGAAGAACTCTCTCTCTATACTCCAATGTACGAGGGCTGAGCGGGGGAGATTCCTTCGAAGCTACTTCGACGTCAGAGAAGATCTCGTCTTCATTCATGAAGTCGAAGGATTTACACGAATTCAAATTGGGAATCTCAAGATTATCTAAGTTTATGGCAGATTCTTCGTCACCCTCATCTAAAGGGCGCTTCTCAGGATTGCGAAAGAGATCGGATGAAGCAGAAGTCGGTTTAGCTATGGAATCGAATAAAGAAGGAACTGTAAAGATATTAACGTGGATAGCCAAGACTCAAAACAAAGGCTACAAACCAAGATTACGACACTAAAATGTTAAAGAGTTAATCAGAATAAAGCTTTAAGTTACAGAAGACTTACATGAGTGGAGACGCCGGAGGAAAAGCACGGTCCTTTTAAAAAAATACTGTAGCACCTGTTTGATAGAAGATAGGGAAGGTGAAAAGACTTCTCATATTTAAAAATCTATACACATTGGACTGCTAATCATTACACGCCCCCTAAACATACAACTAAATGATGAAAACAAAATAATAAAAGGAAGCATGTAAAAAAAAAAGAAAAAAAAATCTTAATATTTTATATTTTAGCTTATTCTCTATTTTGGTCTTTATTTTGTATTTTTTACAGGTTTTAATAAGGAACTATAGCAGCAAATCTAAAGATATTGCAATAATGTTCGTGGGGGACAAATGTTGGGCCTGAGAATAAAGAAGGACTATAGATAGGGACTTTAATATATAATCTTGTAATAGGAGGCCCAATAGGGGCCCAATTGTAGAGGAAAAGCCCATTAAGGGTCCCCAATAAACAGAGACTAGTTGCCCTACATATGAGAACGGTTGGAAAAATAGTATCAATAAAGATCGTTGTTCCTCACTTAAATATGATTCAATATTAGGATCATCAGTAAACAAAAATCCATTGCATTTGTACATTTTAGTTCAAATCTATTAGTTCATCTCATCTATATTATACCAAGATCTGAAAAATAAATTGTACATATTTTTTGTACCCTTGTAAATTAGATATTAAAAAAATCACAAAGCAGCTAAATTGGTGTTGATACGAACGATGGCCAAATGGGTGTGCTCTACTAGTTCTGAAAGCGGTTTTTAGGGAGATATAAAGATAAAATTATGTACAAATTACGATACAACCTTTTTCAAGATTATGCTAAGAAAAATCTTATATAGCGGGTTGTGGGAAGTCGAGTTGGATGTAGCATTTTTCAGAGGGAACTTGAAATTGAAAGAGAGGAGTTCTGTTTTGCGCTTAGAAGACTTGCACTGCAGAAAACTTTATTGCTCAAATTTTTGTTTCTGATTAGCAAATGATAAGATTTACCTAATCAGACTCTAAACAACTTGAGAATCACCTTCTTCTGCAAAAACATGGTAGTGGTCAAATGCACTTTAGTGCGATTTAATCAGAGGGCAGAGGCCTACAAAAAAGTACTACAGCTATGAAAGAAAAAAAAGAAGATAAACACACAAAGAGATGTGCATGGTTGGTGCTTTGATGACTTGGAGAAAGCAAAGAAATAAAAGCAAAGTTATGGTGGCAAGGTTCCGCAGGATATTGCACGGAGGTACTAGTAAAAATAATTCTTGGCAGGGCTACATTAGAGTCTTGAGAATGGTGACTGCTTATACGAGCCTTATTATGAACCCTATCGTTAGTCTAAAGAATGGAGGTTCAAACCAGCAAAGTAACCATAATATGAAACGCAGAAGCTCGTTGCACGAGGGGAGATTTAGGAAAAAAAGAGTATTATAGCAGAAATTGCAGATCACTTATGGGATTCAAATGAATTCTGCTGCAACAACTATTGACCGGAATGACAACATTCAAACACAACACAGACCAACTTGGCGACTTATCAGCCTACCAAGTGTTATCAGCCTAATTAACAACAGAAGGCGTGGAAGAAGAGATTAAACTGCAGTATTATTCAAGCAGGAAAGAGCTTTTACAATCACCAGGTACAACACTGGTGCTACTAATCGCCAAAATCCCGTCGAAGAATTAAAAGGAAGGGTATCAATTACCAGAAAAATAATTCCACAAATAAGGCAGAGCAGTTTTAACTTCAAAATAAAAATCAGATTATAATTCAGCATTGTCGACTATAAACAACTATTATGAAAGACGATCTTGTGAAATGCAGTACAATCAAGGACTGCAAAATTCATTTTGGTTGACATCAGGGGACTGAGAAGTGAAAGCTGAGAAAGTGATAAATTAAATTCAGAAAAGTACAGAGAAGGAGATAAAATTAATTCAGCAAATTGCTGGAATTCAAAAGACAATTTTCGAGCAATATGATAACAAACAAAGCATGGTTTCTTTGGAAGAAATATTTTGCCACTGTGTGCACTTTAAAGGCCCTATGTTCACGATATAAAAATTTCAGAGGGAATTGAATCATTGGAAAATCAAAGTAGTACAAGCTGGAATCACAAAAGGCTCTGATTAGAGCTTTTAAATCCAAAATCAAAATCTTCACGGAAAAATCAAGATAAATGCTATATTTCTTTAGCACTCATATTTTTCATGTTGTGCAAAAATCAATATTTTCCCTCAAGTTTTTACGCATATATATTATGGAAGAAAAATCGATTCAACCCAAACAAAAATTAATATAACCCAAACAAGCGTTTACCCGAGAGTCACTTGGGACAACAAAATTGTTAAATCCGGGACAAGTGACCAGTCATCAAACGCTTTGGGGAGGAATCGAATTTCCATCCCAGATCTGTGACCAATTGACAATCATTTGTGACAATAAATTGATTAAAACCCGAACTTCTGATATATCACTTGGGGTTAACAAATAATTAAGTTCTGATGAACTATCGACACTTACACGATGATATAATATGTATACGTCTTAAATTAGTGACGAACCAGTTCATTAATGAAGCAACGAGTCACGTGGGGGCACAAGACATACCGGACTGGATATACATTTCAGAGCCAAACTATGATGGTTCGACCGATATGAGAAAGTGATGATCTACATTTTTTTACCTTTAACAATTTATAGATCACAAGTATATCTCATTAGTGTGCAATTCAGATCAAATCTACTTTTATAAATTTTGATTGGAAACACAAATGAACCGAAAAACTATTTTTAATGCTATGATGGTTCATGTACCGAGGACTTTGGACCGGGAAATGAGAAATTGGTAAGCACAGTCTTTTAACAATTGTGTGGCTTACGGACTTTGGATCGGGAAATGGGACATTCATAAGCATAGTCTTATGAAAATTATGCGGCTTACGGACTTATTAGGAATATGTTGTGATCTTGATGATAATTCACCAAAATACCTTAAGTAAATTTATTAAGTGTCTTTTATAACTTTCAACAGATAACCACATTTATCAATCCGTTAAAGTAGTATCTTATGTAAATAAGTTTGCAACAAATTCTGTACACTGGAATAGATGGAGGATTGGGTAGTTTTTAGTAGTTTCTAAGTCATGTTGACTTCTAACAAGATATACAAAATAGGCGGGTGAATTGTAAATTGAATATGCCTTGTAATTTTGTATAAGTGAAAGAGTATCAATTGCAATGAAAATAACTTCAACTGCTAATCTACAAAGCTTCAACGGATGACTCTACAAGTTTCAGCAGATAAATCAATATGCCTTCAATGAATAAGTCAAGCCTTCAACGGATAATAGTTAAAGTTGTCAATGGATGCTATAAAGAAAGTTTCAACGAATGACATCAATATAGTATCAGCGGATAACTCCTATGAAACTTTAATGGATAATCAACAAGATATCAGTTGATAGTGACTTGTCAGAAGCTGACAGAGTCACATGTGTTGATAATGCACAAAAGGAATGTGGGAGCCTGTTTGCATGTGTTAGAAGAAAATGAAGCATTTCTATTTCCATGCAAAAAGCTTGTTCAAAGATGCTGTATCTAACTTGGATTGTATTGGACAGAGATATGAAAAAGCATGTGCATGGACCTAGCTGATTGAATATTATTTGTCTTATTGAACATGTAACTTGCTGATATATAAACTAAGTGTAGCAAGTAACTTAGAACTAAGAAATCAACTAGAACAACAAGTAGAAAGCAAGCTGTATCTTGAGAAATACTCTCTAGTTCCTACTTACTTGTAAGCAGTTGTGTGCATTCTTACATCACATAGATTTCTTCAATATACACATCTCTGGTGAAAATACAAATCCACAAAAAAGTTTTTAAACTTGTGTTTATTTACTTTGTGTTTGTTGAATACTTTGAAAGTCTAATTTGTATTCTTGCATATTCAAAACACAGTTGTATATTTAAGAAAGAATTTTTCAGAATAGCAAAAAGAAACCAGAATTCCATTTAAAGCCCTTCTGTAATTCTGTTGCGGTATTGTTAGGGAATAACAATTGGTATTAGAGTAAGCTCTTAACATATAAAGAGTTTATAGATCAAAGCAATCAACAACATGAGCGGGATGGATGTAAGCATTAAGATTCCAATTCTGGATAAAGACAACTATCATCACTAGAAAGTGAAGATGCACCTTCATCTACTCTCTCAAGATGAAATCTAAGTCAAGTGCATAGAGAATGGACCTCATGTCCCTCGCAGGGTTGCAACAGATGGTAAAGAAGCAACTGAAAATGAGCAGACAGTGCCAAAGCCCAAATCAAAATAGATTGATGAAGACATTGAAGCAGTTCACAAAGATAAAAAGGCCATGAACATTCTGTTCAATGATATGGATCATGACATGTTTGAAAATGTCATAAACTGCAAAACTGCTAAGGAGATTTGAGATACTGTTCAAGTGCTGTGTGAGGGAACTTAGCAAGTAAGAGAAAATAAAATGCAGCTTCTCATACAACAGTATGAATATTTTTACTTTGAAGAAGGTGAGTCACTGAGTGAAACTTTCAGTAGATTTCAAAACTACTGAATGGTCTAAAGTTGTATGGGAGGGTCTACCAAACCAAGGATTCCAACCTAAAATTTCTGAGGTCTTTACCAAAAGAATGGAAGCCAGTGACAATCTCTCTCATAAATTCACAAGAGTATTAGGACTTTACTCTTGAGAGACTGTATGAAATTTTAAAGACCTATGAGCTTAAAATGGAACAAGATGAGCTGATAAAGAAAGGTAGAAAGAAAGGTGGATATGTAGCATTGGTAGCTGAGCAAGAGAGAGTGGCAGAATTGAAGGTTGATGCTGTTAAAACTGCACCAAATAGTAATGTTTATGAAGGCAGGTCTGAGCTGAGAAAGGGAAAATGGTTGATGGCTGAAGATGTCCAAGCCAAGATGACATGGATGAAGTTGATGAGAATCTAGCCTTTCTGTCTAGAAGATTTGCAAAACTCAAATTCAAAAAAAAAATTTAGAGCTGCAAAATCCAACAGAAATATGGTTGATAAAGCTAATTCAAATGTTTCAAATATGGGATGAGTGGTCATTTTGCAAATAAGTGCAGAAAGCCTATCTCTGAAAAGAAAAGGTTTGAGACTGTAGATTACAAGAAGAAATATTTTGAGCTGCTCAAACAGAAAAAGAAGGCCTTCATCACTCAAGAAAATGACTGGGCAGCTGATGGAGATGACGCAGATGAAGACATGAATTATGTCAACCTAGCTCTCATGGCCAAGTCAAATAAAATAGAGGTTAGCTCAGCCAGCAATCTGGTAATCACTACAAATCTTTCACAACTTTCTAAAGATTAATGCAATGATGCTATACTGCTATTAATGATATGTCTACTGAATTTTATCATTTGCGTGTCACACTTAAATCACTCACTAAAAAGAACACTGGAATTAAAGAGAATAATCAGTTTTTGAGTGATAGAAATGTTGTGTTAGAAACTCAATTCATTGAGTTTGAGAAATTAAAAATTCATTGTAAATTTGCTAAAGATAAGTTAACAGACTCTTTGAATAAAGAGGAAATTATGAGAAAACAGCTTGAACGTGAGCAACAAATCATTAAAGCCTGGAAATCTTTTAGGTATTTTAGTGCACAGATTGCTAAAGTTCAAGGAATTGAATCATTTTGTGAAGAAGCCTGAAAGAAAGACAAGAAGAAACTGAAACCAGAGTTGGTTGATGGTCTGTCAACGGATGTTGAATCAACAATTGATGAAGCTTATCCGTTGAATGATAAAGATCATCCATTGAATCTTTAAACTGTAAAACGTACTCAGAGGAGGACACATTTTTTTTGAAAATAAAAATATGTAAATATTACCGTTGCATTTACTAATAAATTTATTTTCTTAATTGCAAATGTCATATTTCATTATAAAAATGATATTTTTAAAATTAAAATAAATTATATCTTATTTAAGATAAAATACCGCCAAAAATTGAATGCGATACCATTTATTTTTATATTAAGAATATATGTATATGTACCGCTTAAAATCATAATCATTTCAGTTTTTTAATGAATTTTTTCCGAATTAAGTTAGTAATTTGTCATATTTTACTACAGATAATATCACTACTTTTCTCATTATTAACAACATTGATATAATCAATATTGTATTTAAGAATCATGAAGGAAATAATTTTAAAAAAAATTAATGATTTTTTTTACTCGAATGAATACTTAAAAGACAATGGAATAGAGAAAATATCACGGAGACGTTGCATGTAGATTACAAGAGATCATCACACCCAAACAATGAGTTATACAAATATAGCTCTCCGGGAAAATTAGTCATGAACCATGTATAAAAGGAACGACCTAGAGCAACATACATTCATCTCACCAATAATATCTGCTTATTTAGTTGCCAGATCTACTACTTTTAGTTTTATAGCAGACTTAATATTTAAAGTTATTCAGTTGCGATAGAAGTCTACACTGTTTTTGGTAGCCATATGTATGGTTCCATCTTCCAACCTTACAATCAGTTGAAGAAAGTCTTTTGTTAAGTTTAATTGTGTAGAACAGAAATAAAAACAAAACATAACAATCAATATAAACTTACATGAAGCTCAAAATCGAAACTTTTTGGACTCCAAAAAAGTTTGGCAGAGGTCAATTATGTTTGTCTCATTATCATATGAATTCCAGTATATTATTAAGCCCGAACAATCAATTACTTTTTCCGCACTTAAATTGGAAGTATGTTTTTGATCAACTTTACTACAACTAATGGGTATTCAGCATGAAAATATATCAAATTGCTTAAACTATTATTAGTTAGAAACCTATAACATATATTTACAAAACTATAATACGTCCATGATTAACTGAAGGAGTAGTTGTTACCGAGGAAAGAAGAGACCGATACAACCGAATGTGCAATTCCAGAATAGACACTGCTCAAGTCGATTTTCTTGACACTGGAATGGACATACTCGAAATGCGTGAAGAGATTGAAAAACAAATAAAATTAATTAGATGAATGAAAATCAAAATTAAGACAGATTAATCTCATTTCTAAAAGGACATTCCGAAATAATTTTAACAACAAGTTTAGGATCAACACTGTAATATTGAATTTCTCCCAAAATGATAGTTATGATATAAAAATAATGACTAAAGATTAGATAATATATATATGTATATATATATATATGATTCACAAACTTGTGATTGATCACATCTAGCATCTGAGAATTCCAAAGCTCTTTGGCTAGATTATAAATGATGATAATACTGACACACATCTGATAAATTATAAATGTCAATAATGGAGTAAGTGTGTTAATTTCCATAGTGTTTCTAAAAATACATTTCCATGACATTACATATAATCTGAAGTGGTATCCCTTTGATACATTCGATATGTCATAATTCCCTAAAATTTAGTTGAAAATTTCAATATATAACTAAAACATGATCCAATTGACAATTAAAAAATTAAGGTCTTGCAAAAAAAAAAACTCACAAACTCTAGATATAATGGGGTCAGTTGATTGTTTCCTACTGTGATCCCATATCACTTCATCTGAACTAACTAATTAAACAAAGATTAGAATTAACAATTATCATACAAAGAAACAAGGCATTGAGCAAAACCGTAGTAATTCAATATAAATATTTAAGACAACTGTTTGCTGCTTAGTATTCTCTCAACGTGGATAAAAAACTATGCTACTACATGCATACACTATTTACGAGTGTTTTACCTTTAAGAGGATAGCCAGATAAATCATTGGTATGACAACAAATATAACTTTCAAAGTAACAACAGTTACCAATCTAAAATTAGAATTAGCTTTGATGGAGGCTCCAACAGAGAAGATCAAGTTAAAGAGAATGTCAATCTCAACAATACTTAAATAAATTAATACTTGTAGAAAGGCATTGAATCTATTATAAAGTAAATTATATTCAGCAGCACATTACATAATGAAAGAAATTTCGATAAATTTACACTTAAACATTTTATCAAGTAAAGATAAAAAAGTGTCGGATTTATTCAACTCACCGGAACAGAATCAAATGCATGAAGGAAATCAGCTTGGTGAATCACAAGTATGAATGTCTTCCCTGAGAGAGCATCCACTACATATTCATGTCAGACTTACAATTAAATTTAAGCAAGTACTTATTAAAATAAGTTTCACTGCTATAGTAATAAAAGTACGTACATTGAAAAAAATGGTAGCAGTATGTGCATCCATGACACTGAATGTATCATCAAAGAGATATATCTGTATCTTGAGAGAGAGCACGAAAAAACTGAATTCTCTGCTTCTGCCCACATTCACTCCTCTTCTGCCCAAGATCTCAGAACGACCATTACTGACCAACCTAGCACAATCAATAACAAAATAATATGACAGGAATATAAAATGTGAAGTGAGAGAAATTAAAAGTGTGACACATTTGAACACTAAACTTCCATCCGTCAAAACACAAATCTTTCCTTCAATTAATGATCGTTGTTTGTTCACATAACTAAAATGATAAATCACAGAGCACCTATATGGTAAACGACATTTAGGGCAACTAAAGTATAAATGAGTTTCAACAACCTAAATACTAATTTTTTTAACCATTTAAGCAATGTTACCAACTTCAAGTTCTAGTGAAATGATATACGAAATATATATGCAGATGAACTAAGTTTCTAAGGAAGATCACACCTCACTGTTGAAATATTCATTCTTTTGAACCTATTGTATAACTTTTATCAAATAGTTGGGGTACAACAAACTGCGTTCATCAAAGCTGTAATGAAATCATATATTTAAATTGTCAAGCATTATAAAAGTAAACATAAGAGCTAAATATACATCATATACCTGGCCGAAAAATCTGATTTTTATCTTACTAAATATAACCTGAAAATTAAAAAGAACAATAAAAAACTCTTCAACAACATTAATCAAACACTTGATCTATAAATATTTCAACAATTCATAGTTTGGACCTCTGCGTTCTTTACGTTACAAGTAGGGCTGAGCAAAACTGAACCAAAATTAAAAAAACTGTACTGAACTGTTCTAATTCGGTTCACTTCCGTCCTGATTTTTCAGAAATTCTCAAAAACTCGGTCTACTCAGTCCGAACCGAATAGACTGAAATAAAATTTGGTTCGGTCCAGTTCTTTTAAAAAATGTTTCAGTCCAGACTGAATAGACCGAATAAACCAAATCATAAATACTATAATTTCATATCATATATGTTGTGGATTACAAACTAGGGTTCGTTAGTATTTAATGCTAGGATTTGTGAGCTTCAAGCTTTAATGGTTGTTCTTACATTCATGGACTGGTTGTCCTCACAAGATGCCTACATATATATGTATTGTAGAGAATCAAGCCAAAAATATAGTTCTAGGTTGAGGGGTAGAGTCTTTTATATAGAGATGACTCTAGGTTTAGACTTGTGTTGGGAGACTTGGTGGACAAGTCTCCAACTTAGATGGTAATTAGGAATCCTATAAGGAAGTGGATTCTAGATCCTTCCTTGTAGGAATTGTATCCTTGTTGGACGTCATGTCTCTAGTCTTCCAGCCGTATTGGGCCTTGCACGTTAACAACTTATGTTCACGGACTTTAACGACCTGGGCCATTTCCAATTCGTGACAGGCCATGACCGACTTAGTTCGTATTGGTCTTAAGATATATTTTCTATCCATATCATTTTCCCCCCAACTTCCGAGTACACTAGTCGAGTTTTCATGAAAATTATAATGGCCTACTCGCTGCTCGGGGTACTTTTAGCCCTTCATGGGTATCAGCCCTTCATGGGTATCGACCCTTCATGGTATCTTCATTTTATTCATAAAGTGTAGAGCGACCTACACATTTACAATGACTTATATACATTTCATGTGATTATACACACTTTAGGCCTTTGAACGGGCTAATCGAATAGTGTTAAACACTAAACTCTCCTAATCGGGACTAGAAAGTGAGCGTCGATCACCTTTTAACCTTCGTCAAGGTTAATTATAGGTTTAAAGCCGCTAATAGCCCTAATCAGGGCTAATCGGTCCTAAAGTGGCTAATTTTCACGTACAATCTATTAATTAGGATTAACATAGCCTAATTTTAAGCTAAAGTACACTATTTAGCCTTAATTCAGGCTAACCGGACCTAAACAGGGCTAAACAACCTTAATCAGGGCTAATCGACCCTAATCAGGACTAATCAACACGCACAAGTCACTAATTAACCTTAATCTAGGATAAATGTGAATGCAAATAGGTTAAACGGACCTAACGAGGCTAATTACATAACACAAGTCACTAATTAACCTTAATTTAGGATGACTACATGCTATATACACTAATTGACCCTTAATCGGGGTTAACCTTCACTTGTTGGCCCTAATAGGTGCTAGAATCCACTAAACCGGGCTTAGTTAAAAATTTGATTTTTTTATCGAATTCTAGTCCAATTTTTTTTCACATTATGGTCACGGGGAATCCCCCATGAGGCTCTGGGCCAACCAAGATCATCCAACGTGGCGGTCTTGGATGGACAGAGGCCTCCATGTGGAGGACTCGGCCGGACCACATCTTGGTCGGCCAGAGGCCTCCATGTAGAGGACTCGGCCAAAACATGACTTGGTCGGCCTGAGGCCTCAATGTGGAGGACTCGGCTGGACCTTGTCTTGGTCGGCCTGAGGTCTCAATATGGAGGACTCGGCTGAGCCTTGTCTTGGTAGTGGAGTTCCTCAATTTTTTTTGGTGAACATTCTACTCCCAAATCCCCCTATGTGGAGGACTCGGCCTAGATCACTCTTGGTCGGCTAGGACTAGGCCTTTATAAGGGTTCTGGTTGGCCGGGAGTTGACTTGATGAAACTTGTTTCCGTAAACGCTCTAATCTTCACGAAACTTATTCTCATGAACATTTTTGAACTTTAACCTTCTCGGTTTCAAGTCGTGGCTACAGACGGCCATTAACGTTAGCTTAAGAGCTAACCTTTGATTTTTCCATAATCATTTTTACTAATCATTATGATTAGCATAATTAGTCTTGGATTAGGACTAATGCCTTGTGTTTAGCTTTCATTAAGCTTATCTTGGAGGACTGACACGATAGCTGATGTTTTATATCGCTTTTACTCGTTTATTATGTCTTTTTCTCCCGGTTCTTGATTATTTTTTGCCGTTATACCAGTCTTTTTTTGAGTGCTACATGCTAACGTGAACCAGATAGAGTTGTGACCTTTTGTAGCAGGTGCCCCTTTTCCTATATAAGAAGATGAGAAGTGCTCATTTTCAAACACACCTTCATTTCTCAACTTCTCTCAAAACTTTCTTAGTTCAAGAGCTCTCATTCTCACAAGTGTTTCTCCTTGCAAGATGGCTAAAAATCACTTCAATAAGCCTTTCCTTTCAGCTTAGGAAGCGATGAACAAGCGTGCTACGATGCTGTCATTAGAAGGTATAGCTTTCATTTCTCCATATTCTCCTAACTGTTGTTCGAACAACTTGAAGAGCATGCTAGATGAACTAGCTGATGAGTACCCGAACACTATGCATCTTGACGCCTTCCAACATAAGATTATGCTTAGTAGAGAGGACGTCAATAAAATCAGGTCAAGCTACCCGTTCCCTGAATGTATCAGAGTTTGCAAAGCCAAGTTTAATGAAAGGGCTTGTAACTTGAGTCGTACCAGACTATTCATATATAAAGCGACGTTGGAGGTTGGATTAAGGTTTCTCTTGCATCCTTTTATTCCTAGACTTCTTGCTGAGTTAAAGATTCACCCTTGTCATCTTTATCCCAATGTATGGGCATTCAGCATCATAATTATCGTGAGTTACAATGACCATGGCATCCCTTTGAGTGTCATGTTGTTCAGAAGTTCATTTTTGCTGAAGAACTCTCCTTCTTCTAGGCCCTGGTGGGTCCTGATTCAGCACATGCCTCGTGTTCCCCATATCGTGAACACTCACTCCCTTCATGACTCAATCCACCAATGGAATAACAAGTGTGTAGTCTTAGAGTGGGAGGAAGGCGACTGGGGACTGGATTTCTGACGTGACTTCAGCTTCCCTGTCAACAGTTCGTGTTAGGAGCAATTGATGACATCAAACAGAAACTATCAAAAGTTCATTTCAGAACTTATATATCAACAGATGCTGATGACAACATCAATGGATGATAGGATATCAATGGATGATGATGTCAACGGATAATAAAATCAGTATTTGTCACATCAGTTGATCTTCGAGGAGGAAAAGGAAACAAGAATTTTAAGGAGGTGAAGGACTTTATCTCAGAAGTAATAGTATAGGTTTCCTTGTTGTTAATAGAATGGGATTCCTTATACATTGGTAGATGTGCTTTATATAAAGCACAAATTAGGTTCATGCTATAAGCATTGCGACATTATTATATCTTTCGCATAACCTAACAACTCTCAAAGATATTTGTTCATCCTTTCGAGAGAGTACTTTTGTAATAAGTTTTTATCAGTTAATCTAAAAACTGTTGATTCTGTTGAAGCTTTGTCGATTAGATTAAATTAAATGTATTCACCCCCCTCTATAGTTGATTAAAGGACTAACAATTGGTATCAGAGCTTGCTGTTAACATACAAATAGTTTAAGATCTAAAGATCAATCTACAATGGCAGATAAAGAAGAAGAGACACAGAATCCTAAGCCACAACCCCAGCCGCATCACAGACAGCAACATGAGTAGGTATGAAGCAATCAAGGTGTATATCCTGAAGATACATGAATATCCAATCTGGAAAGTCATGATGGCCATGTGTTTGGAAAGCGACATCTATGATGGTCCTCATGAACCAATGAAGGTAGTTGTTTCGCTTACAAGAGAACCAGAGAAGATGATAGACAAAGACAGGAAGGAGTATACCCCTAAAGATATCTCGTCTATCATGAAGGATGCTAAGGTTAGACATATCCTACACAACAGTCTTGATAATGTTATGTCCAATAGAGTCATTGGATGTAAAACAACAAAAGAGATATGGGATGCTTTAGAAGTAAAGTGTCAAGGTACAACTGATATCAAGAAGAACACGAGGACAGTACTTACTCAAGAATATGAGTACTTTGACTCAAGGGACAATGAGTCCCTAACTGAGATCTATGACAAATTTCAGAAGTTTCTGAATGACTTATCCCTTTTCAACAAAGAATATGATTTGGAGGAATCAAACTTAAAGTTCCTACTTGTTCTTCCTGAAAAGTGGGAAGTTAAAGTCACATCAATCAGGGATAACTATAATCTTGATATCACACCTCTAGATGAGATCTATGGAGTTCTGAAAACTCATGTACTAGAGATGGAGGAAAGGAGCAAGAGGAAAGGATCAAAAGTTAGACCAGTTGCACTCAAAGTTGAAGAGAAGCCAAAGGAGAAAGGCAGGAGGAAAAGCTACTCCAAAGGAAAAGCCATGATTTCTAAGTCAGATACTGAATCATCAAATTCTGATGATGACTCAAATACTGATACTGAATTAGATACTGACAGTGATCACAACAACAATGAATATATGGATCAAATGGCCGCCCTACTGGTTAGAAGTTTCAAGAAGATGGTCTACAGAAACTTCAAGAAAGGGAGAAGATTTTCCA
Organism: Apium graveolens; assembly: GCF_009905375.1. Taxonomy (NCBI): domain Eukaryota; kingdom Viridiplantae; phylum Streptophyta; class Magnoliopsida; order Apiales; family Apiaceae; genus Apium; species Apium graveolens. Next base: position 32,898,286 of record NC_133651.1, read on the forward strand.
GAAAAGGTTCCAGTTCCTCAAACTCTGATAAAAGGAACAACAGAAGAGATACTGATTGGAAGGAAGCTAGATCTGGAAAACCTGACAAATGAACACAAAGTAAATAAACAAGTGTTTAAAAATTTTATGGTGGATTGATATTTCCAGCAAATATATATATATATATATATATATATATATATATATATGTGAAGAAATCTCTGTGATGTAAATAGCACACAGCTGCTTACAAGTGTTTACAACTTAGAACACTAGAGACTAAGAATACAGCTTACCTTGCTTTTTTGTTCTAAATTAAAAAATATAATTCTTACTTCTAAACACTTGCTACTCTTGGTTTATATATATTACAAAGTCATATATGAAAATAAGACAAAATGTAAAACCTATTAGCTAGGTCCAATCACATAATTCTTCATTTCTCTATTCAATGCAATCCAGTAAGGTACTGCATCTTTGAACGTCCCTATTTTGCATTGAAATGGAAATGCTTCATTTTCTTCTAAATCCTGATTCCAGGATGCCACATTCCTTTTGTATACAATCAACCCATGTGACTATCAAGTCAGTGTCAAGTCCCTTTCAACTGCTATTTGAATTGATTATCCGTTGAGGCTTTATAGGTATTATCCATTGAAGCTTCATCTGTCATCCATTGAAACCTGACTAGCTCATCCGTTGAAAGTATTCTGGATTATCCGTCGAGCTTTTTAGGGTCATCCGTTGAAGCTTTGTAGCTTAACAGTTGAAGTAGTTTTCATAGCATTTGATACTCTTTCACTTATACAAAATTAAAAGGCAACTTCTATATACAATTAGCCCACCTATTTTGTATATCTTGCTAGTAGTCAAAATAACTTAAAAATAATTAAAACTCCTAAAACCCCAAACTAATCTAGTATATAAAATGTATTACAAACTTATTTAATATAAGCTACTCTTTCAACGGATAAATAATGTGATCATCTACTTAGAATGTTTTTGGTATGTTATCATCAAGCCTACAACATATTTCTTACAATCTCCCCCAATTTTTGTGTAATAGAATTATAGGCATAAATTCAGGTTAACTTGATGATAACAAAAATACCCTAATTAAAAAATATTACAGTAAACAGTAGATAAATTGCAAAATGTTTCAGTTGAAAATTTAACCAACACTACGCCATAGATTGGATTCTGCAACCCCAAGAAACCATTACTAAAGGCCAAAAAAGCATTGCTAAAGGTCAAAAAAGGCTATTGCGACTCTTTTTCGGGGTTGCAATTTTTAGGCGTTGCAATAGAGTTTTTTGCGGACACCCTATTGCAACCCTTGGTTATCCGTTACATAAACATGCAATTACAACACCTATGGGGTTGCAATAGGAATTGAAAAGTGTTACAACAGGTTTTGGGCTATCAATATAATATTTGTGGGCCCCACATAGGGCCCCATATGTGAGCCCCACCAGTGGGCCCACTGGTGGGGCCCACATGTGGGGTATTGATGCAACCCTTTTGCAATATTTTTTAATGTTTTTTACAATGTTTTTAGTGTTTTTTGCAATATTTTACACTGATTATTAGCAACACTATAAAGACCTATTGCAGCGCTTTTACAAAAAAAAATGCAAGGAACTGTTTGTAAATTGGCATGCCCATAAAAATAAGACCATAGTCGTAAAATCAATACAATCAACCAATTCACCAAATATAACATCAGTTATCACAAATAAACACAACTACCTTCACCATCACCATACTACCATCCCACATTACACGTTCATCTCATAAATTCCAATTAATATAATACAAACTGAATTTAAAAAAATAAATAATCTTGAACTATCAATTCTAGTAGCAGGGTCATGCGCCACATTCAATAGCTTCTTGTGGATAATAACATCTTTTGCTATCTCAACATTCACGTCTAGCGCATACCTGCAATCAAAATTCATCACATTCTACTCAATACTATTACAACATACTCTCAACATCAGTTCCCCTCTCCTTTTAAACACTCAAAACTATAATATTAGCTACAGAAACTCATCCACAAACGTCAAATTTAAAAAAACTCACTACTATACTTTGTGAACTTCCAAATCTGACTTTAAGATGGATATATCTTGCTATATTCTCTTAGCAGTTCATGCAATTATGGTAGCAAGGAAAGGAAGAACAAGAAATATGTAAATAAAATATGGTAATATGGTTATGTATAAATAAATATAAACACAAGTTTGTGCATAGTTGCGAGCAACCAAATAATATAAGAGCGTAGTGTTCACCATGGACCCAGTATATTGTTTTATAATATAACCTATTCCATACAAAATTTTATGTCCTCGAGCGAAGACTTTAACAAAAGAGATTAGTTTCCTTTTCTCTCAAACAACTAGCTCATAAAGTGGAACTTGTAATTCTTTTGCACACTCCTAGTAATTAGTATAACTCGTTAACAAAACAGTAGTCATATCTTTGTTCAATAATATTTCAATAACCTCACTAGTATGTTCAACATGTCTTTCTAATATGCATGTTGATATCACTAACCATCTTCTCGACAGATCACCTCTGTTAATGATTCGTTGCCAATCAGAAGACGGTGACTATAATAAACTTGCGCATTCTGCTGGTTGTTTAAAATCAAAGAATTATATGGCTAGCTTCTTAACTCTGAGATTTCTCTTTGTTGTATTTATCATTGCCTCCATTCTTCAAGTTTCAAAGGTATACATATTGTATTAAATAATCTCAGTCTCTCTGTTTTGTGATTCTCAGTTCTCAGTTCTCAGTCATTTAATCCATCTTAACTTTTACTCCAACTTTTACTTATTTTATGACAGGGTGGACCATACTCTTAAACTCCACGAGATAAGCATGTAATGTATCATGAGTCTGTGTATTATGTAAATTTTTGTAGATATAAGGTCTGGCATTGAGTAACTTACATAATGGTGGTCGTAGTTTATACAACGTACAATTTTCAGATTCCAAAATTAACTGCTAGATTATCACTCAGCATTTTAAATAGATAGCATCTTTTAATTCAGTTATTAAAAGATACTTTTCAGCTCATATTATTTGTAATGTTATTTTAATTCAGTTTTTTTCAGCTCTTTTAAATAGACAGAGCCCCAATTTTCAGAAATGCCATAATAATCTCAGACTCAGTCCAGACTTGCTAATAACATTGCAATTAATTTACAGCACTAAGGTCAAAGCATCAGTTATTTAGTGGTACTGAACAGTCTAAACCTTAACATTGGGCGACTCTCTATGCATCCACTGTATGGATGGGATAGAACTTAGAATTAGCTCGAACAAAGTTATAGTAAGCAGCTTAATGAATGACCAATTTTTTTAGACAACTGAACAAAGAAACCCTCTTCTTCTCTTAATTTATTGAAAATGTATTTTGAATGACTTAATCTCATGGTTGTTACATTTAGATATGGTCAACAAAATAAAAGGTTAGGCTGGGATAGCATAGCGACTACCTTTACTTGTCAACTGAACAACCAACAGATGTTAGTCTCAAGAATTAAATAACGAAAAAAGGGAAAGAGCCAACCTGATAAGGTCACTCAGGCGGATGAGGAAGGGCCAAGGGCTGGACCAACAGTTCCAACTGCATCCCAGATGTTCCTAGAAGATCATTGGTGCAAGGAATCTATTGAAAACAAATCGAGCATCTATCACGACTTTGAGAAAAATATTAAGTGTTGAAAATTTATAGTGCATGAGGACATTAAAAAAAGACAAGACCTGGTTAATTGTACATCTCATGTACCGAGGACTGCAGTTCCCAGTGTCCCTGACAATATAGTCGGTAATAGCGGACTTCAAGCATCAACAAACAAACAGAAAATGAGAAGCACAAACACACGACAATAACAATTTTCACCATATAACTTACATTTCGGTTTGATACTGTTTAAGACACATTCGAATAAATTAGGAAAGTAATGCTAAAACAGGAATAAAAAATCCACGGTGTAACGACCGAGAAAGTACGCTTGTATTATATTCTAATAAAGATAAATTATGTGTATTATTATGTGATTAAATGTGTTGAGTCGTAAAACCCTAACTGCTATGTGCTACGTGTTGTCTGTTTCAGTCAGAATGTGTTTCGGTTATTTATCGAGTCTTTTATTATGAAATTTTGTGTCTTATATCAAAATCCGTACAACTCAAACAGTGTTTTAAAAGCCCATATTTCAAACAAAATCATTGGCCCTATTTTGACAAGAACAACCTATACCATATCTGAAAGGCATATGTCATAGCCTACTCGTTTATTCGAGTATTTAACTCAACTCAAATAAGAATGTAATAAGTAAATAGTGGATCAATCATCAGAGAGATCTCACAAAGTAACATCTGTCAAAGAATAAAGAAACATTGTTCATCTGCAGACTTGAAGATTCACTGGAAGAAGTTCAAGAATTTGATCATGCCTCAGTGATATAAATCAAGATCGTGGATTTAATCAAGTGACAGAGATCTCGTCAAGGTATCATTTATTACAAGGATTCAATCAGAACAACAAAGTCAAGACATGAAGAAACGTCACGAAAGTTAGTCACTCATGAACCAGACAGTACATCGAGTGTCAGCATTGAAGTGACGGAATTGATTCATAAGTCTCAGTGACTTTCAGAAGATTGACAGAAGAATGGTTGCTGCTCAGCGTTAGTATTAATTCTCCATTAATTAATTAAGTCATATAATTTAATTAAGAAAATAAATTATATCTGCAAGGATTAATTTATTAATTAATTGAATTAAATTGATTAATTAATTTAGAATTAATATTAAGGAATTACAGAATTTTAATTGGTTTAAAATCTATTTAAATTGAAACAAAGCAAACTGATTGTATTAGTATGACAATCGGTATGACAATCAATAGTCATACCGAAAGTCATGCTAATTCATTTAATTGTCTTGTTAGAATTTTTATTAGATTAAAAATCTGTTATTAATCTTTGCAAGACAATCTGAATTGTACTTATGTAACAATCGGTATGACAATCAATTGTCATACCGAAAGTCATGCTGGTTCAAAGGATTGTCATTGCAGTTCATTTGCATTCGGCTGTTTACTTAAAAAGAAACAAAAGAAGCAGAAGAAAAGATCATCCAAAAACTCAGCAAAAACAGAACATACAGAAGAACAAAAGAGAAAAAGAAGCAGAAAAATATTACATCTATTCTGCAACTTCAAGATCAATTTCTAGATTGTAAAGTTATATCCAATCAACTAGAAATACTTATCTTGTTCTTGTGTATCAATCTAGCGGATTAAAATCCCTAGAACTTAATCTCAAATCGCTTTTAGCATTTGATCTTTTAATTACAAAAATAGAAAAAGTTCATGTCGAATTTATTCTAAATTTGTAATAATTGATTTGAGATTAATCCCTTGTAACCGATACCGTAGTTGTAACACCTTTCAAGTTTAATAAAAGTTTTATTTAACTTGAATTTTGCTTCACAATTTTATTCCGCATTTTATTCGACTAAACGGTATTGTTTGCATTCAACCCCCCCTTCTACAAACAAATTGGGACCTAACAATTGGTATCAGAGCCTTCTGATTAACGTACAAATCTAGATCCTAGACTTTTGTGTTTCTTTCACTTCTTGAATTTTTTATTCACTCAAAAAATTCATAATGACTACACAAAAAGATGGAACCGTTAAAATTCCACTTTTCGATAAAGAAAATTATGTTATGTGGAAGAAGAAGATGCTACTATTTTTACAGGTTGCTAATCCCAAATATTTGCAAGTGTTGAAGAAGGGTCCAAAAATACCTATGGTTATTGAACCAGAGGTAATAGAAAATGATGTGGTGATCACCAAAGCGAGAACTTATGTGAAGGATCCTGAGGACTTCTCTCCTGCTGAAATAGAAGAAGCTTCCCTGAATGCTAGCCTTCAATTAATCTTAGTAGATTCCCTTAATCCCCTAATGAATAGACATGTGATGAATTGTAAAGATTCCAAACATATCTGGGAAACTATTGAGATTATTAATGAAGGCACAGAGGAAGTTAGGGAGAACAAACTAGAAATCCTAACCTCTGAGTATGAATACTTTAAATCCAATCCAGGAGAAGGAATCACTGAAGTGTTTGAGAGGTACAATGCATTGATCAACAACCTGAACATTAATGGTAAATACTATTCCATCAGGGAGGTCAACAAAAAGTTCCTTTTGACACTGCCAACTCATCTCGAACATAGAATCACTGCCATAAGAGAAGCAAGAGATCTGAGTGAGATTTCTTTGGAAAGGCTCTATGGTGTGTTAAAGACTTATGAGTTGGAGCAGATTCAGCAGAAAGAAGTTTACGGGAAAGGAAGAGTGGTCAGCACGTCTACTGCTCTAGTAGCTGATGAACAGCAACAACAACCACTATATCAACAACAATCTCAACAGTCAGATAGAATGGTACAGTCTTCCAAGGTTGAAGATAATGTGATAGTAGCAGAATTTGATTCTCCTACTACAAATCAATCAGGAGATGATTATTATTCCTTGGAAGAACTGGAGCAATTGGAGGATGAGTCAATGGCCCTGATTGTCAAGAGATTCTCAAATGTCAGATTCAAAAGGAATCCCAAGTTCAAGTACAAGTCCAACTACAACAGATTCCAGAAAGGTGGATCTTCATCCTCTAACACCAGCAGTGGTGGGTATAAAACAGGGATGGTTGATCGAAGCACCATTCGATGCTTCAACTGTAATGAGCTGGGACACTTTGCCACAGAATGCAGGAAGCCAAAACAAGCAAGGAAGAACTCTTACGATTCTAATCAGAAGAGTAAATATGAAAGGGCGTACCTGGCAAAGGGAAGAAGCTGGGATGATACTGACAGTGAAGATGAAGAAGTTGGGAATCTTGCTCTCATGGCTAGTGATGCAAGCACCTCATCGTCAAGAAAAGAGGTAAAACTTTCTGATGCTGAAATGGTTTATCATCTAAGAGGTAACTTAGATTGTGCTCGTCGTGATAATGAATTGTTAAATCAACAAATCAAAGACCTTGAGAAAGAGGTCAATGAATTAAGACTTGTGCACATTAATCAAGATAAACTTAAAGATCAAGTATCTTTTCTAGAGAATAGAGTTGACTGTTATAGACAACTCGAAACTATTCTCAAAGACAAGATCACCGGTCTTGAGGCTAAGGTTAAAGCTTACTTTAATTCTTGTTCGAAGTCCAAAGAGTTTTACAATAAGCAAGCTGTTAATCAAACACACGGAATAGGTTATGATTACAATGCTGCTATTGGAAAATTAGGCATAAACTCCCCTCCTCATGTATGTGCTAAAGGCAGGGAAGTACCACATGTGCTTAAGGGTGTTGATGAACCCCTCTATAAGGAATCAATTGCTGAACCATTTGATGAGACCTCTTTTATTATTCAAGAAGAAATCCGTGCTGAAGATAATGCTAATGGGAAAGCTGTCTCCAAGACAAGTGTGTCAATAGTTCCAGTCAAGGTTGTGAAAGCAACTGAGACTAATTCAGACACACATGAGTTGGATAACACAAATGCCATGTCTACCATGCATAAGTTGCCTATTGTTAATCCTTCTCATAAAGCATGTGGTGTTCCTGATTGTATGTCTTGTGCTTTTAATCTGTTGTTTGCTTATTTTAATGGTAAGCATGTTTCTAATGATAAGACTACTCCTCGTCAGCATGTGAATAATAGAAAGCATGATAGGTCTAAGACTGCTAGTCCTCCTAAAGCTAGAAAGGAGACATTTGTGCCTAAGCCTAAACATAAATTTGATAAGGCTGTTTTAAAGGTCAAATGTTCAGTCATTGAGAATGTTGAGAATAGTGAAATTAAGAATGTTGTTTTGCCTAATAAAGGCCAATTTTACAAGTATGCCGGACCCAGCCAAGCTTGGGTTCCGAAGAAGTTCTAATCCATTTGTATTGCAGGGCATTAAACAGGTACAACCGGTAGTGTGGATTCTTGACAGCGGATCGTCAAGACATATGACCGGAGATAGAGCCCTGCTATCAAATGTGGTTGAGAAAGCTGGCCCAGTGGTTACCTTTGGAGATAACAACAAAGGTTTAACGGAGGGATATGGCTGTTTGCAAGCTGGAAATGTTATCATTGAAAATGTATATCTTGTGCAAGGACTTGAACACAATCTGCTTAGCATTAGTCAGTTCTGTGACAACGGCTACAATGTTTTATTCGACAAGCTGAAGTGTCAGATTCTGCACAAGAAAAGTGAAAAACCCTCCTTAATGGGAATCCGGAAAGGAAATCTGTTCGTAGCTGACATGAACTCTGGAAGCAATCTTGAAGTCAATTGTTTCTATGCAAAGGCATCGTCAGATGAGAGTTGGCTATGGCACAAGAGACTTTCCCATCTCAATTTCAAAACAATGAATTCTCTTGTCAAAAGAGAATTGGTAAGAGGTCTGCCTCAGCTGGAATTCTCTCCAGAAGGACTATGTGAGGCTTGCCAGAAAGGAAAGTCAAAAAAAGCAAGTCACAAAGGCACTGACACATCTTCCATAACTGGTGTTCTGCAATTATTGCACATGGATTTATTTGGTCCAGTTAATATCCTTTCTATGTCAAAGAAGTGTTACTGTCTTGTGATAGTTGATGACTATTCCAAGTATACGTGGGTTTTATTTCTTCACTCTAAGGATGAAACACCACAAGTTGTGATTGATCATATCAAGATGATTGAGTTAGATTCTAACGTCCCTGTTAGAGCAATAAGGTCAGATAATGGAACAGAATTCAAGAATGCACTTCTCAATGGATTCTGTACAGACAAAGGGATTACCAGACAATTTTCAGCTCCTAGAACCCCTCAGCAAAATGGAGTGGTAGAAAGGAAGAATCGTACATTGATTGAAGCTGCAAGAACGATGTTAAATGAATCAGGTCTTCCAATGTACTTTTGGGCTGAAGCTGTCAATACTGCATGTTATACTCAGAATCGAACTCTAATCAACAAAGACTTCATAAAAACTCCTTATGAGATTTTGAATGAACAGAAACCTTCTATCAAATACTTTCATATATTTGGTGCCAGATGCTTCGTGCTCAAGGATGGAGATGATCGTCGTGGTAAGTTCGAGGCAAAGGCATATGAGGGTATTTTTGTTGGATATGGAAGAAGATCATATAGAGTGTATATCATTGATCAACACAAAGTAACTGAAAGTGTCAATGTTACATTTGATGACACTAAACTCCCTAGTATCCAAACTGAAGATCCTTCTGAGAAACTGAAGTTTGATGATACGTCAGATTCAGAGTCAGAACATGGTCAAGAACCTGAGGTTGTTGCTGGTGAAGAACCTGTTAATCCTGATGATACTCAAGGTAATAATGATGGAAACTCTGGCAACAATGGAGATACCACTGCTACTGACGGAGAATCTTCAAGTCAACATGGCAACAACTCAGGGGGAGATGCTGAAGGATCATCTAGTAGGACACAACATCACAATGAATTTCAAGGCGAATCATCAAGATCAAATCTTCCAAGACAGACTGTCTGGAATAAAGCTCACCCTTTTGAGTTGATTATTGGTGATCCAGATGTTGGAGTCAGAACTAGACGTGCTACTCAAAATGAGTGTCTGTTCTCAGGATTTCTTTCTGAGATGGATCCTAAGAAAATTGAAGAAGCACTGACTGATCCAGATTGGGTGATTGCTATGCAAGATGAACTCAATCAGTTTGAAAGTCAACAAGTCTGGAAACTGGTACCTAGGCCTGTACACAAGAAAGCTGTTGGTACTAGGTGGGTATTCAGGAATAAACTAGATGAAGATGGTGTGGTTACAAGAAACAAGGCAAGACTGGTAGCTAAAGGGTATTCTCAAGCTGAAGGTATTGATTATGATGAAACCTATGCTCCAGTGGCTAGACTTGAGGCCATCAGGATATTTCTGGCATTCGCAGCATTTTCAAACTTTAAAGTTTATCAAATGGATGTCAAGAGCGCCTTTCTGAATGGAAAGCTGGATGAAGAGGTATATGTAGAGCAACCTCCTGGTTTTGAAGATCCAGATCATATGGATTTTGTCTTCTTTCTTTTCAAGGCTATCTATGGGCTAAAACAGTCTCCAAGAAAATGGTATGACACTCTCGCTGAATTTCTTATTGAAAATAGCTTTATTAGAGGTGTCATAGACAAAACTCTCTTTTCTAAAAAACATAAGAATGATACTATATTAGTCCAAGTCTATGTGGATGATATAATATTTGGGTCTACTAATGATAATCTCTGTAAGAGATTTGCTAAGTTAATGCACAGCAAGTTTGAAATGAGCATGATGGGAGAGCTGAAGTTCTTTCTTGGATTACAAGTAAATCAAAGGTTAGATGGAACATTTATTTGTCAATCCAAGTATCTCAAGGAACTCCTCAAAAAGTACAATCTAGAGGATTCTGCATCAGCAAGGACTCCATCAACTACAGCTGTCAAGCTTGGACCATGTGAAAACTCCATTAAGGTAGATGTCACAAGCTACAGAGGTATGATTGGCTCGTTACTCTATCTTACTGCAAGTAGACCAGATATTATGTATGCTACATGTTTATGTGCAAGGTTCCAAGCGGATCCTAGAGATATTCATCTCGTTGCTGTTAAACGAATCTTAAGGGAACACCAAATCTAGGTATTTGGTACCCTAAAGAATCTGGTTTTAACCTTGTCGGATATACAGATTCAGATTATGCAGGAAGTGTTGTTGATAGGAAAAGCACCTCAGGAAGTTGTCAATTCCTAGGAAGCAGGCTAGTCTCATGGTACAGCAAGAAACAACAAACAGTTTCCAACTCAACGGCCGAGGCTGAATATATTGCTGCTGGAAGCTGCTGTGCTCAGATCTTGTGGATTAGGAACCAACTACGAGACTATGGCTCTGTATTGAACAAGATTCCTATTTTATGTGACAACACAAGTGCAATAGCCATCACCAACAACCCTGTGCAGCACTCGAGGACAAAGCACATTGACATCAGGTATCATTTTATTAGAGAGCACGTCATGAATGGTACTGTTGAACTATTTTTTGTTCCAACAGAAGAACAAATAGCAGATATTTTCACTAAACTACTTGACGAATCCACATTTACCGGATTAGTTGGTAAATTGGGCATGTTGAATAGTTTTAGTGATTAATTTAGTTAATATCTGGAATCTGTTTTTTGAATGAATTTACAAATGAATTTTTCATAAATGAAAAATTCATCTGCAAATTTATTTTATCATTTTATCATATTTCTTGCTTATTTCTATGTAATATATATTATCTTATCTATTTTTATTTTCCCTATTTGTTAATTTAAAATATCTCAGAATATTTTATTTCCTCTAAAAATATTTTTCTATGAATTTTATTTGCTAAAATTCAATAGAAATCTATTTTTGGAATAAAAATAATAAATTCTGATATATTATCTTTGTTTCTGTAAAAATTTTAAGTGTTTATTTCAGTTTTACTATCTTGTAATATAGTTTCAGTATTCAAATAGAAGTCTGTTCCATTTATTTTATTTTATTTTGTTTTCTACTGCAATGACAATCGGCAAGACAATTGAATTGTCTTGCTGAAAATCATTTCAGTACTTATATATATATATACTTATTTTCTTATTAATTCTGTGTTTATTGCTGGTATGACAATCGGCAAGACAATTGAAATTGTCTTGCTGAAAGTCATTTCAGTGTAAATTATGTTAATTATGTTCTTCAGTATAGTTTTATACTGGCAAGACAATCGGTATGACTATTGGATTGTCTTGCCAGTTATAAACCATATAGATAATTATTTTCATTTTATTATTATACTGGTATGACAATCGGTATGACTATCAGATTGTCATACCAGTTATAATTTTAATATTTATTCTGTTATTTCTTTTCCTTCTTTTTGCCTGGTATGACAATCGGTATGACAATCCCGGATTGTCATACCAGCTGTTATATAAAGGCTTTTGCTGTTTTGTTTTAAACCATTTCAACATAACAGTTCATTTCAAAAATTTTGAACAGTTTTTCTCCCTAATTTTTCTCTCTTCTCTCTCTTCGAACCAAACCAACAATCTGTCTTCTTCCTTGCTCGAGTTTTTACTCAGCACACAAAATCATCACTTTGTGATATATACATACAAGTATATATATAAAGAGATGCTGTTGAATTTTTCTTAAATAAAAATTATTATAAAAAACGCAAAATCAAATAAAAATCAGTTTGCCCCTTCAAATTCCAGTTGTGTTATTGGATTTGAACCTTTTATTTTAATTTTAATTTCTGATTTGTGTCTTTTGGTTTGTCAAAACTGTGTTTGTGAGTTAAGAATTTTAACGAGATACATTTCTGTCTAAATTTTTCGATTATAATTAATTTAATTCGAATTATTAAATTAATTTAATTAATTCGAATTTTCTTAATATTATTCTTAAAATTCTGAAAAGCTTGTGTCTTATTATTATTTTATAAAATGGCTCTCAATTTCCAAATTGTCGCGCATAATCAGGTTGGTTATTTTAATTCGGAAAAATGTGATGTTGAAAAATTTAAGCCATGGATTAGATTTTTAAATGACCATTCGATTGTTAGCTCTGCTATTAAATCAAATGTGATTTTAAACGTCGATCTACTTAGACTGATTTGCACAACTTCTACTGTGGCCGATGATTCAAAATCTTTTTCATTCACCATCGCAAACACACAGTATGTAGTTGATGAAACAGTCGTCAATCGTGCGTTAAATTTTCCACTAGACAATTTCTGTAATTTACCCTCTGAAAATGATATCACAAATTTTTTCAATGCTATTCACTATCAGGGGGTGATCAATTTAACCAAACTTTCTAAATCATATTTGGTGTCTGAATGGGATATATTCTTCGATACACTTTCCAAAGTGTTTGCCAACTGCACAAAATCTAATTTTCATAACATTACTTCCACCCTGCAGTATATTGGTCTTGCGGTTGTTTTCAATCAAAGGATCAATTTTGGCAAACTACTTTTTCCCATTCTCTTGAGACGTCTAACTTCTGCTTTACGTGATCATTCTACAAATCGTAGGGTATCATGTTACTATGCTCGTTTTCTTATGCTTATAGCAGATCATCTACTCACCCCTGAACACAAAGCACTTTTTGCTAACTCTGCTGTAACCGAACCCCCACCAGTTAGCAAAAAGATTTACACTCGCCAAGACACAACCTTCAAATTTATGCAAGTTCCAGTACTTGTATCTGCTTTCATGGCCAATTATATTCCCTTACCTATTTTTAATCTTCCCGGCCATGAACAGCAACCTCAATCTCCAGTGGTTCAAGCCACCCAGGCTCTTCCATTACAGGTAGTAACTCCTCACTCTCACTCTCTTCCTACTTCTGTTGTAAGACCCTCAGTGGTTGATAGGGCTGACCATGAAGTTGTAGAACCACAGCTTCAATCCCAGGTCATAGAGCCAAACACAGAGTCTCATTCTATCTCAACCTCTCCCCCACTGTCTAAAATGTTACCCAGGAGATTACTAGGAAGTAGTACATTGTCAAATATGAGTGAACCCTCAGCTCTGCCTCCTCCTAAGAAAAGAAAAACCTATTCTGAGGCATCTGAAAGCCCATCCTTGTCCTCCCAACAGGACATGGACTTTGAAATGGCCAATGAACAGTTACTAGAGGCATTCTCTCAACAGGATGCATCTATTGAAATTCGCCATAGGGCCATGGCATCTTGTACTGAGTCAAGCACAATTCCATTACTCACAATGGAACCATACACTTCCCCAGATCATACTCAGGACACACAGCGAGGAGTGCACGTAGAGTCGGTTACAGTGCCTGCCATAGTTACGGCAGAAGAGCAGTCACATGCTTCAGAGGGAAAATCTGACTCTCCGCCATCTTTAATAGAGTCATTTTCTCCCCTCCCAGATCCAACACCTCTGGCTCCCTTATGGGATTCTCCACTCGCAGATTTATTTGGAGAAAGTGGAGGGCAACTCGGTCAATCTATCCCTGAAGCAATTCAGACATCTATTCCAAAAGATTTGATAGTATTGACTGAGGATCGGGACTCGCGAATTCCCATTGCACCACCACTGACCTCTCTTGAAGAGGCTAGGGTGATTTTTAATGCAGGTACACAAGAACAGCAACTGGAAGACTCCTCACGAGCAATCATATTGAGAGAAACACATGCACGTGAGATGAGTGAACCAAAAACGAGTGAACTTCAGGTGAGAGCACACACAGACACTGATACTGTCAACCTGTTAGCTCAAATTGCTGCCCTGAAAGAAGAACTTGCTAAAAGTCAAGCTGAAGCTCAAGCATTTAAAGCACAAGTGGTTGAACAGTCTTCTTCTTCCACCTCTGTCAACAATCAGCTTGCAATCATAAGGAATGACATCTCAGATTTAAAGACTACTGTAATACCAAAGCTCAATTCTATTCAGGACACTCCAAATTTATCAGCTGATGACATATCCAACTTCTGCTCCCTACATACAAGAATGACTTCTCTTGAAGACCTCGTTGAGATGAATCATTCACTGGACAACTCAAGATTTCTAAAGATAGAGACGGGCATGGAACATCTAAATGAAGGGATGAAGCACTTATATTACATGATCAAGAATTCTCATTGCCCTAATGAAGAACAAAGAGCTTATTTTGAAGGACCGTCTGGTGGAGGATCAGGCTCTGGAAGTGGTGGAGGTTTCAAAGGAAAGTCAGCAGAGGATCCCTCAACTAAGGGGGAGAAGAAAGGGAGTAGTACCAAAGGGAAAGAAAAAGATACTTCTGCTGGAGATAAAGGAAAGGCTGATGATGCCTACTACAGTGGAGAACAGGATGACTTCGATATTTTTGACATTCCCACTGAACCAGTTCAGGAAGATAAAGATGGGTTATTTGAAGCTGAAGAAGAAAGTGATTTTGAAGATTGGGAAGAAGAAGATACAGTGGATCCTAGGTTTGAGAAAGAATTTCAGAAAGAGCAGTCAGAGATGCAAAGAAAAGAAGCTGAACTCAAGAAGGTCTCACAGATCATTGACAGGAGAAAAGACATACAAAGAACAGAAACTCTTCAAAAGCAACGTCTTCATGACATTAAAGCTCAAGAAAGGAGAAGAGATGTCAGACTAAAGATTGGTGAAAAGTGGGATGAAGCTAGGAGAGTACTCGATATGCCTCAGCTATGCACTAACAATGATAGGCAGTTCTTACATCTTCTTGACAAGCTGGAAATCTCAAATCCTAACAATGACATGTACATGAATGCTATCAATACTGAAGTCTCAAGGATCACAGCTGCTTTTGATAGATCCCTAAATGAGATGAGCATTTTTGTATACTGTCAGAGTGAAGGATCATTCAAGGTGTCACTTCATCTATTTGAGAATCGTTCGTTGTCAGAGATTTGGGTTCTTTTAAACAAAGTCAAAAGAAGCTCAGAATTGAATGAAGTTCTTCGGGAAAGGCTTAAAGAGTTTGCCAGCAGGGCTAGTCCTCAAGTGGTCAACAATCCTCATCAGGTGAGATTCTTTAAGTCTGATTGTCTTCAAATCTGTCAGCTAGATGTACAATCTCTTAAAGACTACTCAGCTAAGCATCTGGTCTGGATGGAACATCATTTGAGAACTGCTGGATATTCATCCATGTTGAAGACTCAAGCTGCTGACTTGATTCAAGCTTATTGTGAAAAGAATGTTAAAAGGTACAATCAACTCAAGAATAAGTTGAAGTCAGTTGGAGTTCAACCAGTCAGACCTGCAAGCTTCACTTCAGAAAAAGATCGTGTCTTTGACAAGGAATTGCTTCAAGATTTAGAAGAAGGTGAAGTCAGAAGAGAAGACAACTAAAGTCAATTAGCTCAAAACTCAATGTAATATGATTAGAGCGTTATGAATCAAGATAGACTAATGTAGTTATATGTTCAGGCTAGAGGAACATCTATCTTGTATTCACTTGTAAATTTCATTTGGAATCTGGAAAATGTTAAATATAATCCAGAACTTTTATGCTATTTACTTTACATTACTGTTTATATCTTTTTCTTATTTGTTAGTTGAGTTATCCTCTAGGTATTTGTTGTTATTGTCTAACAAGCAAATAGGGGGAGATTGAAAGGCATATGTCATAGCCTACTCGTTTATTCGAGTATTTAACTCAACTCAAATAAGAATGTAATAAGTAAATAGTGGATCAATCATCAGAGAGATCTCACAAAGTAACATCTGTCAAAGAATAAAGAAACATTGTTCATCTGCAGACTTGAAGATTCACTGGAAGAAGTTCAAGAATTTGATCATGCCTCAGTGATATAAATCAAGATCGTGGATTTAATCAAGTGACAGAGATCTCGTCAAGGTATCATTTATTACAAGGATTCAATCAGAACAACAAAGTCAAGACATGAAGAAACGTCACGAAAGTTAGTCACTCATGAACCAGACAGTACATCGAGTGTCAGCATTGAAGTGACGGAATTGATTCATAAGTCTCAGTGACTTTCAGAAGATTGACAGAAGAATGGTTGCTGCTCAGCGTTAGTATTAATTCTCCATTAATTAATTAAGTCATATAATTTAATTAAGAAAATAAATTATATCTGCAAGGATTAATTTATTAATTAATTGAATTAAATTGATTAATTAATTTAGAATTAATATTAAGGAATTACAGAATTTTAATTGGTTTAAAATCTATTTAAATTGAAACAAAGCAAACTGATTGTATTAGTATGACAATCGGTATGACAATCAATAGTCATACCGAAAGTCATGCTAATTCATTTAATTGTCTTGTTAGAATTTTTATTAGATTAAAAATCTGTTATTAATCTTTGCAAGACAATCTGAATTGTACTTATGTAACAATCGGTATGATAATCAATTGTCATACCGAAAGTCATGCTGGTTCAAAGGATTGTCATTGCAGTTCATTTGCATTCGGCTGTTTACTTAAAAAGAAACAAAAGAAGCAGAAGAAAAGATCATCCAAAAACTCAGCAAAAACAGAACATACAGAAGAACAAAAGAGAAAAAGAAGCAGAAAAATATTACATCTATTCTGCAACTTCAAGATCAATTTCTAGATTGTAAAGTTATATCCAATCAACTAGAAATACTTATCTTGTTCTTGTGTATCAATCTAGCGGATTAAAATCCCTAGAACTTAATCTCAAATCGCTTTTAGCATTTGATCTTTTAATTACAAAAATAGAAAAAGTTCATGTCGAATTTATTCTAAATTTGTAATAATTGATTTGAGATTAATCCCTTGTAACCGATACCATAGTTGTAACACCTTTCAAGTTTAATAAAAGTTTTATTTAACTTGAATTTTGTTTCACAATTTTATTCCGCATTTTATTCGACTAAACGGTATTGTTTGCATTCAACCCCCCCTTCTACAAACAAATTGGGACCTAACAATATCGCTATTCTGAACCCCTAGACGTTTTACAAATTTACCTCTTTCGCGAAAAATGACTTTTCCGGACCCCTTCGGGAGTCAAAAACCCCACAAAGATCACATTTTTATTTTTATATGATTATGAAATTATCAAACATCATTTTTCTTTGGACTTTTGTAATATTCATAATTATTGGAAATTTTTGGCATTTATTTTATATTTAATGGATAATTAAAAATTCATAGTTGATACCCAAAAATTATAAAAATTGGGGCCAAATATTTTTATTAGATGTGTAATTAGACCCTTAATTTTATTTAGGGGTATTATTTTCATACATATAAATGGCTGATTTACTAATAATTAATTAGTTAATTAATCATAAAAATATCAGAAAATTCAAGAAAATCCCCAATTCTCTGAAATTAAGGATTGGAGTTCTTGGAATCAAACCGGATTTTGGAAGTGTTTCTGTGCACCAAATCGATCATGTAAGTAGTCGTTTTGAAGCTTATTGAACGTAGTTTATGATTATGTAATCTTTTTTGTTGATTGATTAGTTGATTTTTAATTCATGGTTTTGGGTTTAGTTCTTGAATTCGGGTTTTAAGATTCAGTAGTTGTTTGATGATTCCGTTGTTAGAAGATTGTAGATCGTCGAATTTCTGATCGAAACGTACCAGTTTTGTCGAGTTTGGTTACCGTTTTAGGCTCGCCGGAAACGGCGTCGCCACCGCCGTGTTCTTGGTTCCCGACGTTGGGGACAACGAGAAAGGGAGGACAACGGCTGGGGATCGTTCACGATGTGGTTGCGGTGTTGTTATTGATTGAAAACGATGAAAAACGGGATCGAAGCCACACGATTTGGTCAATTTTTTTTGCTCACCGGAAAAACCCACCGGTAACGACGTCGGTGGGCTGTTCTTCGTCGACCCGGGATCGACCTGGTTTCAATCCAGAATTCGACCCGGGTTTGATCCAATAAACCCTCAACCCGATTTCCTGTTTCTGTTTCTGTAATTCTATTATTTAATTATATTTTTATAAAATCAAAGTCAGTTTTAATAATCCCAAAAATCAATTAAAAATAGTTTTAAAACTCTGAAAATTATTATTAATTTCTAAATTATTTTATTAATTTAAAAATTTGAAATTAATTATTATGTTAATTATTTAATTATTTATCTATTATTTAATAATTAAATAATTAATTAATAAATAAGATTAAATACATCGAATAATATGATTAATAATTCGATAATTGAGTGAATAATACGAGTAGTAGTTCGATAAGTTGGAATTATTATTCGAATGTTGTTTATTTATTCGAATGGTATTTTAATAGTTATTCGTATCGAATAACTATTTGTAAATAGTCGATTTAATCGTATAATTGGTAATAATTTGTGATTAATTGTAATTAATTGTAAAAATTTGTAATTAATTCCAAAAAATTAAGGATTAATTATTTTAAAATACAATAATTATTAAATAATTATTTAAAAATATAAATAAGGTTTAATTAATTATGATTAATTAATTATAATTGATTTATAATTAATTAAATCTTGTTTATTACTTAGTAATTGAACCGTTAGTCTATTTAAGTGAAACAAAGACCTTTAGACTCAGAAAAATGACCCGATTCCATTAAAAATAATTATAAATCATAATTTCTTTCGGAAGCGAGTCGTTTTGTGGTAGTTAATTGCTTGTAGGCCCTATTAGGGGTAGAATCGAGCCTAATAAATCCTGAAATAATTATAAATCGAATCAGATAGTGTTTGTTAATGCGAGTTCAAGTCTAGTATCGATTTTAAAAATAATTATGAGTCTAAAATCAATTATGTGCCTTATATGCTATGTGTTTTACGTGCTTATGTGAACCTTATATTTTATATAATTATATATGCGAGTCAGATAGCATCATATGGGTAGACAATTAGGGCTACGTGGTATCAATTCAAGATACGCATATGAGATAAGTTATCTAGATAACTTTCTTTCCATGATAGATGTGGCGCCCTCCAAACCCGGGTCAGAAGTTTGGGGTCCACACACACACACACACCTTATTTATAACCTGCTTATAATAATAATAACGATAATAATAATATGTAGTGACCCTACTTACCAACTACCACGGACCGCAACAGGTTAAAGTATGCACACACGCCAAACATACACTTATATTACAAACCGTCCAAATCCCAACTATTCAAACTGAAAACTGAGTATTAAGCATTATTACAAACTTTTACAAACTTAAATTATCTCAAAAGATGCCTACTAGCTTAACTCGATCAACCTGAACCCCTAGCTCTCACGCTGGACTGGGGATCCTCGCTACCAACTGGTTCCTTCTTAACTGGAAAAGAACATAAACAACATCGTACAAATGAGCTAACTAGCTCAGCAAGTCACAATGACAAAACTGAGAATAATGATCATCAAGTGAAAAGGTTATGATATCAAGTGAACAATGAATTATGATTTAAAATTGGATATTATATTTTTATTTTAAAAACCAAGGTTAGGCTGCTGATCAGTCACGCACTAACCCTGAGTAAAGCACATATCACTGCTCTAACTACTGGATCTAAGGCACACATTGGCCTAACTTGACCATTAATATGGTCTGACCACGAATCTGGTCCACAATTTTATAAAAACAATCCAATTCTATAATAACAGAATAAATAATGTAAAGCAATAAACAGAATCATAAACAACATTGGATGTTTGATAATGAAAGGGTTTCTATCTTCACAAAGGATCACTATGGCAATTTCAAAGCTTCACTGTTAGGTAATAAAAGAATTGGATAACGAAGAAATCAATGTTTCAGGGTTACCAGGAATTGGTCTTTCAAAACATAAGGTACAATGGTTTGAGTATGTAAGTAATTCAATTCAGTGTTTGGTATTTAGTTTGTATGTATTTGTGGAGTAGTATCGTATATTTGTGGTTCGTATTTGGGTGTACAACAATCAATGGTTTTAGAAAGAATAAGGTTTACGACTCAAGATCAATAACTGGAATCAGGGTTTTGGGTTCAGTGCTTCAAAGCATCTGCAATATAAAACAGGACTATCAATCAACTATAATATATCTCGAGAAAGTTCAGAACACTTGCCTGGTATTAGCTTGCTATACTGCACTAACTTCCAATCACAACCGTCTACTCCTTGACTATCTTTTTCCCTTTCCTATGCCTTGCCTCTTCTGCTCACATATTATAAGTATCTATCAATACTCAACTTATACGATTATATTCGAAACATACTTCTATCTACCCTTCGTTTCACTCAAATCCGATTAACGGATCGAAAGTTACGCTAATAACAAGTAAACATCGAACATATAGATCGACAGTCAAACAACATGTCACATATAACACATAACACATCAAATAATCAATGACATATCATTTCTAAAGGAGTCTCGGGTCATAAACATGCTTTCGGATATTTAAAATGATTTTTAAAACATTTTTCGGAATTAAAACCGGTCGTTGGATCAATTTCAGAGTAATAAACAGGATACGGTTGGCCAAATCTGGCTTCAAAACAATTTTATAATAATTATCGAGGCTTGAAAATAATTTAAAATAATATTTTAAAGCTCGAAACTATTTTTCAGAATTTTTAAATCATTTTTAATAATTAAATCTAATTAAATAATTAATTAAAATCAATTAATAATTAATTAAATCAATTAATCAATTAATTTTTGAATTAATTGACCAATTAATCAATAAAATATTAACTGAGATTTATTAACTAATTAATTCAGATTTATTTTTGAATTAAAAATAATTTTTGGAATTAAAATAATTTTTTTTTTGGATTTTTCAGAAATTAAAAACGAATTTTTATAATTAAAATAAATAGAAAATATGATTTTTAAATATTTTTAAAATATGAATCCTATTTCTGCAACTTTCCAGAAACTTCAGGGACTAAACTGTATCATCCCCAAAAGTTTAGGTACCAAACTGCAAATTTTACAGGGCTCGCCGGAAAACGATCGGGGTTCGCCGGAGATGGCGTTCCCGGAATCGTCACACCTTCAGGAGCTCCAAATATCATCTACAATTCATGAGAAACACATCCCAATAATCATTTTGTCCTAATAACCCCAAACCTGGCCGGAAAATGGCCAAGAACTTCACCGGTTTCCGGTGACCCGACGAGAACTTCAAAACACAACTCCCTTTGATTCAGACATCCTCTGCTAACGAGCTATATGCCAATCGATTACAAATTTTATAAGGAACACAACCCACTATAATACAACAACTAATAACCCATAGATAAAAAATCCCTAAATTTCAATTAAGAACATTCATACGGGTTATAAACCCTAATTTCAAAATTCGAAAATCAAACTCAATTTTGAACATGTTATTGAACTCCAAATCAGTCATATGACATATGAAAATCATCAGGAAAACAAGCTCTACAACATGCAAACATCAAATCATCCAAACAATCACCCGAACAAAAAATCATATTTTTAATCAAAATAATTCGAAAATAAATAAATTTCCAGAAAATAAACCTTTGATTCTGCAGTGATATGGAACACAGATTCTGATAGTACACCTTAAGACCTTCGTTTTGAGTACTCGAGCTTTCCAAACGGATTCCAGTAACACCTCCGATTATTTGTTTGATTTTCAGAAAGGTTTATGAATATATAAATTTTCTCTGTAAATTTCTATAATTACTGTTTGCAAATGATTTTTGGTACACAATAAAATACGGTAAAGGCTATTTATAATTACGGAAAATTAGTATCCCGTTGGATCATTCCAGATATAAAATGGTACGTTTATTTATAAAAACTGATCCAAACGGTTCCGGTTTTCGGGATAATTATCCAAACCAGTACAATTTGTACCGCGGTCTTGGTCTCAGCGCCTGGTTACACGTATTACGAGGTGATAATTGTGATAGTTTAATAAAAGATCCCGTTTATCGAAAATACGAGTTTTATTGCGCTGAAACGAATAATGTATCGAAAATATTGCGCCGGGAACCGCACAAGACAAACCGTACGCCGGATCGAAAAAGTCGAAACATGGAAAATGCTGGAAATATTGCAGTTAGGTTAGGAAGGAGTTCTCGGAAGAGTTTCGGGTTATAAAAACGTAAAAACGGATGACGTCGGTTGGTTCCCGATTGTATAAAATAATTTTTAAATACTCGGAAAAAGATTTTATAAAATCCATATATTTCCTATAAAATCATAAATCAACATAAAAATAATTAGGAAGATATGACAATTATCTATATTTTATTTTGGAAATATAAAAATTAAAATACTCAATTAATATTATTTTTAAACATCCAAACACATTTAACACTTAACAAATAATTCACAGAATAAATACTGAACATTCATAATAAATATTTATTAGCAAAAATAATTACTTGATATGTCCCGGATATTACAATAGATTCCATATCCACAAGGCGAATCAAGCAAGAGACAGAAGGCAGTGAATCATACAAGGTGAAGTACGCGCCAGGAAAGTTTTTCCCCTATTCTAAGTTCAGAATAGTGAAATATACCCCACTTCCCATATCAATTACACTTTGATAATTCTTGTTCATGTATACTGATACACAATTATTGATTCTTGTTTCTATTTTATTTCGATTCTTGATTTCTCCCAATTTATTGAATCCTCTATTCATATTACAATATTGATACCCTTAATTACATATACTCTGATATATCCTGATGTTGGGATACATCGAAAGCATACCGATTGTTCCGAATGCTAAGCTATGGACTGGATGGTTATAATGTGGCCCGGGTATTAACCAAACCCTTTATTATGATGCCATAGTTGCCTGAGTACCCCTTATGTTGATTGGGTCTATGTAGTTGGGTATAAATCCGCACTGTATCATGACTGATCAGCAGGTTATAGTGCATATGTTGGTTCTTGTTTCCAGTCTCGTTCATTTGGCACTCGCCAGTAATGGCAAATTATGATTTTTTACAGAAAGAGATGGTTGTTCAAACCAGCAGATTACCGGTTCAAACCAGCAGATTTCCGGCTGTACAGGTTTAGTGAGTAGTTGTTGTGGATATGTTGTGAACTTGATGATTTAATTAACAAAACACCTTGGTAGATTTTACTTAGTGAAAAATGTAGCACTCGACGGATAAGGATTATAGTCCCGACGGATAACTCAATATAGTACCGACGGATGATGATTTATTATCCATCGAGTGAGTAACTTGTGTAATAATAAGTCTGTAGCACATTTCTGCATACACATTGTTTAGATTCTATAAGTAGTACTCAAGTCATGTTGACTTTAACTAGATATGCAAAATAGGTTGATTAATTATACATAGATGATGTCTTGTAATTCTGCATAAATGAAATGAAGTCAAGTGCCAGATTGCTACCCGACGGATAAACAACAATGCCATTCGACGGATGATCAACAAGAAAACCCGACGGATGATCATGAACTCGATGGATGATCATGAACCCGACGGATAAAGAATTCAAACATCTGTTGACAGTGACAACACAGTCACATGCGTCGAGTGTATGCAAATGGAATGTGAAAGCCTATTCAACTGGGTTTTAGAGGATAAAGAAGCATTGACATTTCCATGCTATTATAAAGATATTCAAAGATTCTGGAATAGAGTAATGAAGCAGCATAATATTAGACTTGATAGGTTTTGTTTTATTATCTTGTCTTATTACTTTGTAATCTTGGTGTTATATAAACCAAGAAGTAGCAAATAGAACAACTAGCTAAGCAACCAATAGAGAAATATTTGTAAGTTGTATTCTTAACATTTCTCTGCAATCTTAGTTGTTAAAATTTGTAAGCAGCTGTGAGCTAATTGCTAAACAGAGTTCTCTTGATATATTATATATCTCTGGTGGATACTTTCAAATCCACCAGAAAGTTTTTAAAGACTTGTGTTTTTAGTTACTTGTGTTTTGATTCATTTCAAGTTATTATTCTGCACTCTGCAAATCAAATCACACTGATATATATTTAAGTTAGAACACTTTTTATTTTTGAAAAAGTTTCAAGAATTCCATTCAACCCCCTTTCTGTAATTCTTGTTGCATTATTAAGGACTAACAATTGGTATCAGAGCAAGCTCTTGATAAACAAAGAGTGTAAAGATCACAACAAAATAACAAGATGAACAAAAAGTATGTTGAAGTCAAGATTCCTTTTCTGGACAAAGATAATTACCATCACTGGAAGGTAAAGATGTATCTTCATTTACTTTCTCAAGATGAGGCCTATGTAGACTGCATAGAAAGAGGTCCTCATGTACCAATGAGAGCTGCAACTGGAAATGAGCCATCTGTACCCAGGCCAAGGCATGAATGGTCTGATCCAGATATTGAACAAGTCAGGAAGGATAAGAAGGCCATGAATATCCTGTTCAATGGGGTTGATGGTGATATGTTTGACAATATCATCAATTGCAAAACTGCCAAGGAAGTTTGGGATACAATACAGATTATCTGTGATGGCACTGAAAAGTTAGAGAAAACAAGATGCGGCTACTAATTCAACAATATGAGCACTTTCACAGTGAAGATAGTGAGTCTCTCACTGACATTTTTATTAGATTTAAAAAACTACTAAATGCTCTGAAATTGCATGGAAGGGTCTATTAGACAAAAGACTCCAATCTTAAATTCCTTAGATCTCTTCCAAAGGAATGGAAACCTATGACAGTCTCATTGAGAAACTCTCAAGATTACAAGGAGTTTACTTTGGATAGACTGTATGGCATCCTGAAAACTTATGAGCTTGAAATAGAGCAAGATGAGAGGATGGAGAGAGGAAAGAAGAAAAGAGGATCCATTGCACTAGTTGCTGAGTTAGAGAAAGAGAAGGAGATGAAGCTGGAAGCTTTTGAATCAAGTTCAAAGGTCTGTAAAAACAAGGGCAAGGGGCTGATAGCAGAAAATAAAGATTCTTTGAGCCAAGATGACATGGAAGATATTGATGAACATCTAGCATTTCTTTCCAGAAGATTTGCCAAGCTTAAGTTCAAGAAGAACTTTGGAGCAACTAAGCCAAATAGAAACATGGTGGATAAATCAAAATTCAAATGTTTCAAATGTGGCTTAGCAGGGCACTTTGCCAGTGAGTGTAGAAAGACAGATTCCAGCAAAAAGAAGTTTGAGCCTGTGGATTATAAACAGAAATACTTTGAGTTGCTCAAACAAAAGGAAAGGGCTTTCATTACACAAGAGAATGACTAGGCATCAGATGGTCTGGATGAGGATGAGGATGTTAGCTATGTCAATCTACCCCTAATGGCCAAGTCTGATGAAACAGAGACAAGTTCTTTAAGCAATCAGGTAATCACCACTAACCTTGCACATTTATCTAAAGCTGAGTGTAATGATGCAATAAATGACATGTCTACATAAATATATCATTTGCGTGTTAAACTTAAGTCTCTTACTAAGGAAAATGCTAAAATCAAAGAAAACAATTTGTTTTTAAGTGAGAGGAATAATGTGCTAGAGTCTCATCTCATTGAATTTGAAAAATTAAGAATTGAGTGTAAAATTGCTAAGGATGAATTAACTAGTCCTTGAAGAAAGAAGAGATCCTGAAGAAGCAGCTTGAACGAGAACATGAGGTGATTAAGGCATGGAAAACATCCAGAGATGTTCATGCTCAAATCACCAAAGTTCAAGGTATTGAGTCCTTTTGTGATGCAGCCTGGAAGAAGAACAAGGAGAAGCTGGAATCCAATTTGGTGGAAGGATTGCTAACAGATGTAGACTCGACGGATGATGAGGGTCATCCGTCGGATAACAAAAGGGTTATCCGTCGAGTGATATAAATCCTCATCCGTCGACTGTGAGCAAGCCTGTTAGTAAAGCCAAACTTGTCAAGTTAAATGAGAAATATGGATCAGTTTCCAAGAATTTTGTTCCAGGAGAATCCGGTCAAGTGAAGAAGGAGAAAAAGGCTAATGTTGGTCATATGACTGTCAAGCAATTGAGTGACAGACTGGAAAAGATTGAGGTTAAAACAGAGGCTAAAAGGAAAAACAATAGAAATGGTAAAGTAGGAATTAACAAGCATAACAACTACACACCTGATAAATATGCTCCTAGAAAAATCTGTGTCAAGTGTGGTAGTGTAAATCATTTGTTTGTTAATTGCA
This sequence comes from Apium graveolens, assembly GCF_009905375.1. Lineage (NCBI taxonomy): Eukaryota > Viridiplantae > Streptophyta > Magnoliopsida > Apiales > Apiaceae > Apium > Apium graveolens. The sequence goes on from NC_133651.1 coordinate 32,924,931, forward strand.
AAACTGCCATGCCTACTTCCATATCTGTGCCATCTCATTTTCCCAACATGAATGCCATGCCTTCTATGCCTATGAATGCTATGTCTACACAAAATATGAATGCACAGTTTGCTAATATGCCATTTGCACCTAATCTGTAATAACCCCAATTTTTGAGAAATTTTGAAACCCTTATGAATAGTGTTTTTGCTGAACGAGAAAACTTTTCATGCCACACTATGTAGGGGTTCTGTTATTGATCTTATGGGATATTATTAGTACTCTATGTGGTATATAAGTGTATGTAAAGATCGTCAGAATCCAATCCCGAACATTTTGATTTTTCCCGGAAATCCACAAGATACGGAGAGAATTGAGTATAAGGTAACAGGATAAAAAGGATTGAAATTAAAGGATTATAGGAGAGGATCATAAAAGGAATATAATATATTGAGAAAGGTTAAGGGAACCTAAGTAATAAGATCCCGGGTATGATCCCTCAAACGATAAATGAAAACGAAAGTTAAGCGAACCGTATAACAGATCAGCGGTCATTAGGCAAACGATTAGGAAGTTAATCAAAGGGATTAGTGGGAATGATGTCATCCAACCAATAGAAAGAGGACAAGGAAGGGAGGATGACATCATGAGGATGATATAAGCATGACATGGGAAGGAAGGAGGTGTGGTTGAATGAGAACCACACAAATTCAAGGGCAAGAAGGTAATTGACTAAAGCAAGCACAAAAACCAAGCAACCAAGCCAAGCAAAAATCATTTTCATCAAAAATCAAAAGCAACCAAGGCTTGTTCATGAAGCTCTCGGGTGGTTTTCTTAAAAAATGAAAGTCCAAGCTCCTCCACTTACTATTTAGCAAGGTAATTATCTAAGCTTCCCCATGGATAGTTACATACTTCCTATAAGTTTAAGCTTCTAATTCCAAGCCAATCTTTTTCTATAAATCATGAAAGAAGATGGTGAATAGTGTTTTCAAGAACTAAAATTTGTGTTCTTGAAGTTTTGTTTAGATTAAGCTTGGATAAGGGCTTTAAAGGTGATTCCAAGCCATTCTCTTGATTCTCCACTCTCCAAGGAAGGTATAAACTACAAACCCTAGCTTTAGTTTTGAGTAATTAGGATTGAATGTGTTTGATATAGCATATGTGAAGCATGATGCTTGAATGGTTGAAGTTTGGTTGAGTTTGTAGAGATTAGTTGGTTTTGTTGCATTGTTGGAGTTGTAAATCTTGGTAATTAGTTAAAGAACCTAAGTAAAGCTTTTAGTTCATGTGAGGAATAAGTATAAATGGTTAATGTGGATTTGTTGGGGTTGTTATGATGTGATAAGGATGGATGTTTGTTGTATGATGGATTTGAGGTTGGATTTGAGGTTGATTTGGAATGGGTTTGAATGGTTTAAACATTGGTAATCGCGTAAACATAGCCGTCGTAACGTCCGATTTTCTTTGGACTGTTTTTGTGCATAACATTAGGACCCGAGAACCCCCCTGCTAGATTATGACCACTGCCATGTTTAGATAGCTCATGTTACGAGCTTCGTTTTGATATGTAGTTCGTTCGATTCCGATGCACGGTTTAGGAGAAACGACCGTTTCAAGTAACGGCGTTTCGCGAACGAAACTTTTTCCCTCGCCTTACTTTGAAACATAGGTTAAAGACCAAAAAGGGTTAATTAATGTATGAAACATTTATGGTAAGTGTGTTAGGCAGTTGGTAAGACACTCGCGAAGGAATCGCTTTAAAACTCGTAAAGGTTAAATTATTAAAAATGGTGGAGCCGAGGGTACCCGAGTGACTTAAGCGAATCAGTGAGCGCAAAACGAGCGTTAGAGTCTAAGTTAGTTAAAGTATAGATTTACAAGTGACTTTGGTTTAATTCCAACTTACTTGTTGCTTATAGGTTACCAGACTCGTCCCGAGCCATTCGTAACCCCCAGTCGCTCAGGCAAGTTTTCTACCCGTTATACTGTTGTTGTGATGTAAATATACGTATATGCATTATCTTGTGATATTGCATGATTGTTATTAGCAAATTTTGCGATATATTGGAGCATGCTAATATGGTATATATGCATGTCTGTTTCGTAATCTGGTTATCTATCTGTTGATTTCAATGCTTATAGTTGCATAATACCTATGCTAGAAATAAGCAAGTAGTTGCGTATACCCTTAGTATAGGGGATAAAAGGTAAACATATTTCTAAACCGGGAGTCGATGTTCCCGAGTATATTATATATATATATATATTTATTTATATATATATATATATGGATATAGTTTTTAAAACTATTAATCGAATAAGGTTTATTCGATAACTTTAACTTTATTTTATTAATGAATATTATTTTGAATATTATTCGAAGGCGTATGACTCCTTTTATTTATTGATTTGAATATTATTTGAATATTCATTCGAAGGCTTATGACTCAGTTTATATTATTTAATGAATATTATTTGAATATTCATTTGAGGATCTATGACTCCGATTATTTGCTGAAATATATTCTTTATTTTATTAAAGAATAAGGTGTTAATAATCAAACTTATTTTCGATTATTCAAATAAAGATAATACTTTCATATAAGTATATCTTTGGTTATTTAATACTCGTTTCAAGTATAAGTTTTAAAACTTCTACTTCAATTATTTTTATAAAAGATTATTCTTTATGGGAATATTATTTAAATAATAATATTCAGTCATTTTCTAAATATTCTGGGGACTGATTTACTTCATTAAATCAGCTTTACTCCAAACACTCTTTAAAGTGTTTTCGAGTCTTCAAAATGATTTTTAAAAGTTAGAGCGGATCCCAAAACTCATTTTTATATTTAAGATCTTCCTTTTAAAGGGGATTTAAATACTCGTTCAAAACCTGGGGAATCCGGCTCTGTGGTGTATTTTATATTCGCAACAAGGTTGCAGTTTTGGTAAATGAATTGATTCTTACCCAACGTTCGGGAAGTAAGTCCATCTATTGAGTCGGCATAAGCAACATGGGCTCAGTGGGCATCCATGATAGTGTAAGTGGCTCAGTGGGAGTCCATCAAATGCATAAGTGGCTGAGTGGCAGTCCAACATAGGTCCTAATGCGGCCAGGGTGATGACCAGTGGGGAATTCGTCCATCTACTAGTAGAAAAGGTTACTTATGGGTATCTTTGCCTGATCAGCAAGATATCTGGTTTATGCCAAAGGTTTTCTTTTCCTTCCAAATTCATTGGATATTGCAACTCTGTTCATACTTTACATAACAGAGGTTCCAGGAAATGTTTTAGAGATATATATATGTGGATATATATATATCGGGACTAAATAAAGTATCTCATAACTTTTTCATTCAATAATATTTCAAAGATTGAATCTATTCAAATCTTGTCTTGTAGTCTCATCTATGTGATGAACTTTTGAAACTGATTATAACTTGAACGGTGGTAGTTCAAGTAGTATTGGGAAAGATATAAGTATATTGGGGTATTTGGTAACCTCATCTTTTAAACTTATATCTAATTAATAATTGTCTTATGTATGACAAAGATTTTCAGAAAAACGTTGAGACAAGGTTAGATATATGAGATCACCTTGCAACGATATTTTTTTTTATATACAGTTATACACTGGGACTTTGTGTATATTATGCATGGAAGAGGACTTCCAAGATTTTGAAAAGTATATATGTATATATATATATACTGAATATTTTGCGACTTCATCGCATTAAGATATCAACTTGGTTCATTTCTTTTGACCAATACTTTCATGAGTATTATGAGTAGGCTCATATATTGTAAATCATTATACATATTATTTTGGTGGGCTTGCTGCTCACCCTTGCTTTATTTCTTCATCACACAACAACAGTTAGGAAAGATGGCCAGACTCCAGCAGACCCAGCGCAAGCGCGTGGGAAGCGTTCCGCGTCTTCCCGTTGATGTTGTAGCTGCTATAGCTGCAGAGGTAGATCTATTGTAGATCAGACCATCTACTTTTGAGAATCAATTATGTATAATTATAACTTGTGGCAGATAATGGCAATTAACTGTAAATTTATCAAGTAATCATTTTGGGTTGTAATAACTTTTAAATTGTGGATTCAAAGACTTGTACTTATTTAAATTTCATCTCTGAGACTATAACGGGTTGTGGTGTGTGTTAGTGTGGGGTCACAGCATAAGGTTATTTATTATTAATTAAGTGAAGTGATATTGTGGAAAGAAAGACCGTGACGACCCGGATCCCCGACCCCGGATCTGGGGGTGTTACAGAAATGGTATCAGAGCTAAGCGTTATAAACCTCAGAGATGATGTGACGTTAAGATAATAAGTTCACTAAGATAATAAGAACTCTTGCCAAGTTCATAGTCGGGCTACCTAACGTAGTACTGACAGTTAAAACCCTTATGGGAACCCTTATAAATATCGTGATAGAAGCGTAGTTCGTTATCGTAGACGGTAGCGGGCTTCCGAACCCTGAGGTTGAGGAGCAACATCGCGATGATATTTTATTACTAATTGGAGATCGGATTTTGGATCCGATAGAGTGTCCTAATGCAGGACCGGATGAGGTTGATATTGAGGATTTAGCGGTTGAGGATGTTGTCCTAGAAGGGATAGTTATTGAGGAGGATCCCATGGAGGATCCTGACAGGATTGGATAAAGGACCACTGATGAATTGATGACCATGGTTTGGTCGACTACCAGAGGTAGGATTGGCCGGTCACTACCGGAGGTTCGTTCAAGTTGTAAAGATAGTAGCCCCTTTAACGCGGCTTACTCGTAAGACTGAGAAGTTCGAATGGACAGAGAAATGCGAGAACAGCTTTCAAGAACTGAAGCCGAGGTTGGTGATGGCCCCTATGCTGGCATTGCCGGATGGAAAAAGGAGATTTTGTGATTTGTAAGTGACGCTTCGCATAAGGAATTAGGGTGCTTCTTAGCACAGCAAGATAATCGCGTCTGCGTCAAGACAATTAAGGTAATATGAAATTCAATATCCCCGCCCATGAGCTTAGGCTCGTGGCAATAGTTTTACCCTAAAGATTGGAGGCACTACTTGTATGGAGAGAAGTGCGAGAATTACCTAAGCCATAAGTACTCTAGTACATTTTCACGTAGAAAGAGCTCAACATATGCCAGAGGAGGCAGTTAGAGCTAATCAAGAATAATGATTGGGAGATTCTTTATCATGCGGGGAAAGCCAATATGGTGGCTGATGTCCTTAGTAAAAAGGAGAGACTCAAGATGATGATGTCTTTTGGAGAGTTTATAAGAGATTTTGAGAAAATGGAAATAGTAGTGAAGGTAACCGGAGCCGGTACCGAAAAGCTGTTTGAGATTGCAATACAGCCCGAATTATTGGAAAAGATCATATTGTGCCAGAAAAAGTTATGAATGAAGGCAGGGAGCCAACAATTAGATAAAAGATTAATATCGAGAAAGATGATAAGGGAATAATGAGGTATTCCTATAGAATTTGGGTTCCGAAAGTTCAAGAGCGTAAGGATGAGAACTTAGATGAGAGCCATAGTTTGAGGAATAAGATTTAGAGTAAACCCTGAACGTGATAGTCAGGGAGGACGCCATCAAGATAGAAGGAACCCATAACATAATGAAGTGGAAAATGAGGATTTTAACGTATAAGATAACCCCAAGTATGGGGAGTAGGAAGAAATATTTAGACGGAGAAAACAAAAGTCGAGCGAGATAAGGAGACCCGAGACGGTACTCCTATACGGAAATTCATGGACCTGCCTAAAAAGAACTTAGACTATTATCTCTAACCACCACCTTGAGGAAACAATGGGTAGGAAATTCTTTCATGACCTTTAAGTCGCTAAGCTCTCAGAGTTCCAAGGAACAAGCTGACCCAGTCGAGGCAAGAGCCTGGCTAAAGGAAACATAGGAATCATTTGAGATTCTAAATGATTGACGAATCTCAAAAGACTGTTTTTATCACTTACCCTCCTGAGAGAGAGACCACCCGCTGGTGAAAGACCAAGGAAGGCACGGAGCAAGAGATTATAATAAACTGATTTAAGTTCAGTCAATTGTTTTCAGGAAAGTACTTCCCAAGGTTATAGAGATAGAGTAAAAGCTTTAGAGCCAGAACAAAGGCAGACGAGTATGAAAAATTATGAATCTAAGTTGTAAAAGTTGTCAAGATTCGTTCTGAGGACACGAATCCAGAATGACGGGATGTTGGAATCAATGCTTATGTTGTGTTGGTTCATGAAATAATGATAAGAGAAAGGAAAAAAAAAAGAAATTGAAGTGGAAAGGAATATAACGGCAATAGAGTTTGAGGAATGATAAGGGAGTTGGGTATGAGGAAACCCTAAAGACTCCTAGAAATAGAAATAGAAGAGTATGTAATCGTCAGGATGAGGGTGATTCACCATGAGTTAAAATTGATGGTTGAGGGCATAAGAGATACATATATTTTTTCCCCTGTAAGTTGGGAAGATTCGAGGAAACCTTGAGATAATTCGAAGGATAAATAATGAGACGCGGATAGACTAAGGGGATAAGAAAGTAAGAAATTAAGAAAATTGGATGAAGGAAGTGACCTTCAAGAAGGTGAAGTGTAAGACCGGTGGCATGATACCCAGAAAGGGAGACGCCAGATATGAAAGATATCCCAACCTTGAGGTGACTGTTGAGATAAACAACAAAAGTAACTAAGGAATTATTAAGAAGAAGTTCACGTTGAACACGACCAATATCTTCCAGAACATCCATGTTATCATTACCAAATCAGGAAAGAAAAGCAGATGACCATTGTTATCTTTTGGAGGCCATATGGATTGACCTCAATTTGAATAAGGATGCTATTATGAAGTTAGGTATAGACTATCGAGGTGGGAATGATGAATAAGATAATCTATCAAGGATATATGACTTGATTTATCCATGGAAGGATGCAGGTACCTTTTAAAGGTGGAATTAAGGATAGAACATTGGTAACTTAAAATGAATCCTAGGGGAATGCATACAGGTTGGCATTTCACCCTTAATAGGGATAGTATGAGTTTGACAGTATGAATTGGAAAATATTAAGGTAATGATGACCTTTAAGGATCAGTGGAGAAATTTTTCAGAAGTATATAGACAATGGTTCTAGTAATAGTGAATGGTATTTTGATATGCCCTGTATCTAGGGAATACAGGAGGAACGATTCAAGGATAACCTTAGAGGTTTTGCAATGAGAAAGGTAATATTCAAAATTCTCAAGAATGGAAATGTTGATAAAGGAAATATGACGTAATTATAATGATGCCAAGTGAGGCACGTGTTAAACCACGAGAAGGTATGGATCGAACCAATAATGGTCGAAATTGTTCAGGGCAATTAGGACTTAAGATAAAAGATGTTCTAATTATGATTGAGAGTCAGTCATGACAGTGATTAACCTCTAAAGACTGAGGCAATAACTTATGGAAAAATGGTGATTTTTTTTTACTCATCAGATTTTAAGGAAAACATCTTCACATAAGCTGTGATTGAAATAAGGTGGAAAATTTTATTTGGAGGTGGTTAAAATGACATTGACTGTAAGGAAATTTTACAATCAGGAAAGGCCAAAGAGGTGGCCGACACTTTAAAGGTAAAAGGATAATTATAGGCGCTTGTGCCAAAGGAATACAATGATGATGGTTAAAGCTATGCAGATTGTATTATGGTTTGGAAGATTGACATTCCTTCTGATGACTGTGCAATACCCAACCGTAATAGTAGTTGGCAAAGGTTTAATTCGTGTAATCGCCATGAACGGGCTATCTATCTTAGGAGGTACTATCTTGAGAATAAGCCAGGACCATGTTTCCAAAAAAGACTAGACGAACCTTTGAGTTAAGTCTCCTATCTAAGGCATATGATTAAAAATGGTATTAACCTGCTATCGTTGCTTTGATTGAAACTCTTCTGCAATTTTATCTGCTTCATGTCATGTATGTATGTCAGGATCAGGAGTGTTCTTCATGAATCAGGAGTGGTGATTATGTTACCTCCTTAGAATGATTTGATACGACATGGATAGACTCCGTATGGTTAGCTATTAAGACTTCATGGAAAATGAATGACTACAGTAGGTCAGTGGTGGACCATAGTAAGGCAGCAATGATTCTGCGAGTAATGAGCTGATTACAACCATGAGAGTTGTATTGGAATGGGTGTTGAGATTGAGTACCACTAATCGGGTCGTGGTAGTGTATAAGTTATCATTGATAGACTAATTAAGTAGAGTATCTACCTAGTGAATTATTATTCTTTCTTATCAATAGAGAGTCGTATTATTATACGAGGAAGGTTGCGGTGCAAGCATAGAATTCAAGTAACGATGATGTCTAGAATGAGATCCCAGATTCGATTTTCGATGTCGAGGGAGTTTCAAAGGTGATTATGTATAAGCTCAAGGAAGAGTGTGGGTCCATAGAATGATGGACGGGATAGCGAAAATATTTAGGCATGGGAAATATGAGGCTATAATGCTCGATGCTGATATAAATACGTATATGTTTTGTTCTCCTATGATAAACCTCTATAGTTCAGAGGTAGGTTCCAAGCCAGATATTTTGTGGCAGTATATTTTTTTCATATATACAATTCTCTTCAGTTCGTTCTTTTCTCTTCTTTTCATTTCATGTAAGCTGAGAAGAACAACCCTTCCAGAAGGGGAGGTATTGCCGAATGACTATCTATCTGTGTGATAGAAGCCGAGTAGGATACCAGCTATTGTTTAATTGCTTGTCAAGTACTAAAGGCTGGCCACCTTCTGTACTAACTATGCGATATAACAAGTGTTCATGATCATAGTGATCTCTCAACAAATTCCTTTACTTCTATTTGATTGATCAAATTTTGGAAAATAGAAACAACTGAAAAAGGAGTAATAAAGTGGTGGTAGTATGCGGAATGGGAACACATTCGTGATACTAAGGTTGACGTGGTTATTAAAAGGTTATAGAACGCTAACGAGCAAAAGTATAACCAGTATAATATTAGGAACGGAAGGTAGTAGCGATTACGAACTGGAAAAGAATGGGTATTGAGAAGCAAAAGCTCTAATGCTAAAAGCTATAATGAGAGTCTGTGCAATAGACTTGAAAGAAATTGGAATGATCATTTAACACGGATTGAGTTTTCTTACGACAATAGATCATATGTCATTATCGAGATGTCGCCTTATGAGATCCTTGAGAGAAGACAATGTCGATCTCCCTTATGTTAGGATGAAGTTGTAGAGCGCAAGATGCTCGGACCCGCAGTAGTCCAAAGGACCAAGGATATGATAGATCTAATCAGAGGACGGCTGGTAGTAGCCCAAGATGGACATGATAAGTATGTTAATTTGACACGAAAGGATAAAGAGTATGAAATAGGGGACCTAGTAATGTTATAGGTATCCCTTGGAAAGGATTGATGAGGTTCGGAAAGAAAGGAAAGCTAAGTCTACAATTTGTTGGACCCTTGGATATATTAAGACGTTTGGAAAGTTGGCATATGAGCTAGCCCTAACCCCGAACATGTAGCAGGTCGTAACGTGTTTCACGTATCAATGTTAAGGAAGTGTAATTCGGATGCCAGTCAAATAGGGGCATATGAGCGCATAGATATGTAACCCGACGTAACCTATATGGAGCAACCAGGAAGGGTTATAGAGTGAAAAGGAACAAGTGCTTAGGAGAAGGATTATCAAACTAGGCAGAGTTTGGTGGTAGAACCACAATGTGGAAAATTGACTCGAGAGTTAGAAAGTGTAATGCTAAGAAAGTATCCCCATTTGTTTTCTATCTGATTCCGGGACGGAATCCTTTTAAGGAGGGGAGACTGTAATAACCCCAATTTTTGAGAAATTTTGAAACCCTTATGAATAGTGTTTTTGCTGAACGAGAAAACTTTTCATGCCACGCTATGTAGGGGTTCTGTTATTGATCTTATGGGATATTATTAGTACTCTATGTGGTATATAAGTGTATGTAAAGATCGTCAGAATCCAATTCCGAACATTTTGATTTTTCCCGGAAATCCACAAGATACGGAGAGAATTGAGTATAAGGTAACAGGATAAAAAGGATTGAAATTAAAGGATTATAGGAGAGGATCATAAAAGGAATATAATATATTGATAAAGGTTAAGGGAACCTAAGTAATAAGATCCCGGGTATGATCCCTCAAACGATAAATGAAAACGAAAGTTAAGCGAACCGTATAACAGATCAGCGGTCATTAGGCAAACGATTAGGAAGTTAATCAAAGGGATTAGTGGGAATGATGTCATCCAACCAATAGAAAGAGGACAAGGAAGGGAGGATGACATCATGAGGATGATATAAGCATGACATGGGAAGGAAGGAGGTGTGGTTGAATGAGAACCACACAAATTCAAGGGCAAGAAGGTAATTGACTAAAGCAAGCACAAAAACCAAGCAACCAAGCCAAGCAAAAATCATTTTCATCAAAAATCAAAAGCAACCAAGGCTTGTTCATGAAGCTCTCGGGTGGTTTTCTTAAAAAATGAAAGTCCAAGCTCCTCCACTTACTATTTAGCAAGGTAATTATCTAAGCTTCCCCATGGATAGTTACATACTTCCTATAAGTTTAAGCTTCTAATTCCAAGCCAATCTTTTTCTATAAATCATGAAAGAAGATGGTGAATAGTGTTTTCAAGAACTAAAATTTGTGTTCTTGAAGTTTTGTTTAGATTAAGCTTGGATAAGGGCTTTAAAGGTGATTCCAAGCCATTCTCTTGATTCTCCACTCTCCAAGGAAGGTATAAACTACAAACCCTAGCTTTAGTTTTGAGTAATTAGGATTGAATGTGTTTGATATAGCATATGTGAAGCATGATGCTTGAATGGTTGAAGTTTGGTTGAGTTTGTAGAGATTAGTTGGTTTTGTTGCATTGTTGGAGTTGTAAATCTTGGTAATTAGTTAAAGAACCTAAGTAAAGCTTTTAGTTCATGTGAGGAATAAGTATAAATGGTTAATGTGGATTTGTTGGGGTTGTTATGATGTGATAAGGATGGATGTTTGTTGTATGATGGATTTGAGGTTGGATTTGAGGTTGATTTGGAATGGGTTTGAATGGTTTAAACATTGGTAATCGCGTAAACATAGCCGTCGTAACGTCCGATTTTCTTTGGACTGTTTTTGTGCATAACATTAGGACCCGAGAACCCCCCTGCTAGATTATGACCACTGCCATGTTTAGATAGCTCATGTTATGAGCTTCGTTTTGATATGTAGTTCGTTCGATTCCGATGCACGGTTTAGGAGAAACGACCGTTTCAAGTAACGGCGTTTCGCGAACGAAACTTTTTCCCTCGCCTTACTTTGAAACATAGGTTAAAGACCAAAAAGGGTTAATTAATGTATGAAACATTTATGGTAAGTGTGTTAGGCAGTTGGTAAGACACTCGCGAAGGAATCGCTTTAAAACTCGTAAAGGTTAAATTATTAAAAATGGTGGAGCCGAGGGTACCCGAGTGACTTAAGCGAATCAGTGAGCGCAAAACGAGCGTTAGAGTCTAAGTTAGTTAAAGTATAGATTTACAAGTGACTTTGGTTTAATTCCAACTTACTTGTTGCTTATAGGTTACCAGACTCGTCCCGAGCCATTCGTAACCCCCAGTCGCTCAGGCAAGTTTTCTACCCGTTATACTGTTGTTGTGATGTAAATATACGTATATGCATTATCTTGTGATATTGCATGATTGTTATTAGCAAATTTTGCGATATATTGGAGCATGCTAATATGGTATATATGCATGTCTGTTTCGTAATCTGGTTATCTATCTGTTGATTTCAATGCTTATAGTTGCATAATACCTATGCTAGAAATAAGCAAGTAGTTGCGTATACCCTTAGTATAGGGGATAAAAGGTAAACATATTTCTAAACCGGGAGTCGATGTTCCCGAGTATATTATATATATATATTTATTTATATATATATATATATATGGATATAGTTTTTAAAACTATTAATCGAATAAGGTTTATTCGATAACTTTAACTTTATTTTATTAATGAATATTATTTTGAATATTATTCGAAGGCGTATGACTCCTTTTATTTATTGATCTGAATATTATTTGAATATTCATTCGAAGGCTTATGACTCAGTTTATATTATTTAATGAATATTATTTGAATATTCATTTGAGGATCTATGACTCCGATTATTTGCTGAAATATA